>NC_081558.1:129704804-129913556 GCF_022355385.1 Mustela nigripes | reverse complement strand
ATATATATATATATATATATATATATATATATATATACACATACATAGGAGCCTGCTTCTCCCTCACCCTCTGTCTGCTGCTCTGCCTGCTGGTGCTCCCTTTCTGTCAATCAAAATAAATCTTAAAAAAAAAAAAGGTGGTCAATATGGCTGAAAGAAATGGAATGTTTAGAACATTGTGAAGTGAAACCAGAAACAGATTTTAAAATGATCAGTATTTGTTTCAACAGTTATATTGAAATATAATTGACTTTCAATCAACTACACACTTACGTAAAGTATACAATTTATTAAGTTTTAACATAAGCACATACCCATGAAACTATCACTACAATCCAAATGATAAAAATATCCATCACTCTTAAAAGTTGTCTCATGTTTCTTTGGTGTCTCTCTTTTCCACCTCTCCCTTCCTTATTGGTCCCAGGTAACTACTCTTTTGCTTTTTGTCACTTTAAATTAGTTTGTATTTTCTAGAGTTTTATATAAATGGTGTCGCACACTGTTTTAGACTAGTCTTTTTCACTCAAGATGACTGTTTTGAAATTTTTCCATGTTGCATTTATTAACAATTTATTCCTTTTTATTGATAAGTAAGTATTCCATTATGGGGATATATCACATTTTGTTTACTCATTCACCTATTCAAAGATATTTGGATTTTTTCCATTTTGGGGCTATTACAAATAAAGATGCTCTGAATATTCATATACAAGACACTGCCTTGACATATTTACTTTCTCTTGGGAAAATATCTAAGAATGGAAGGGCTCAATCATATGGAAATTGCATGTTTGACATTTTAGAAAATCACCAAACTCTTTTCTAAAGTATTTGTGCCGGGGCGCCTGGGTGGCTCAGTGGGTTAAAGCCTCTGCCTTCGGCTCAGGTCATGATCCCAGGGTCCTGAGATCGAGCCCCGCATCGGGCTCTCTGCTCTTAAAAAAAAAAAAGTATTTGTGCCAATTTACATTCCCAATGTAAATTCTAAATTTTCTAAAGTATTTGTGCCAATTTACATTGCACATTAGAGTGTGCAAATTCTAGTTACTCCACCTCTTTCATAACACCAGTTATTATTGATCTTTTTCTTTTTCTTTTTTTTTTTTTTTTAATGTTCAGTTAGCCACTGAATACATCATTAGATTTTCTTTTTTGGGTTTTTTTTTTGAAGATTTTATTTATTTATTTGACAGAGAGAGATTACAAGTAGACAGAGAGGCAGGCAGAGAGAGAGGAGGAAGCAGGCTCCCTGCTGAGCAGAGAGCCTCATGCGGGACTCGATCCCAGGACCCTGAGATCATGACCTGAGCCAAAGGCAGTGGCTTAACACACTGAGCCACCCAGGCGCCCCACGTCATTAGTTTTTAATGTAGTATTTAATGATTCAATTTGTGTATAACATTCAGTGCTCATCACATGTGCCCTTCCCATTATCAGTCTTTTAAATGTTATCTATTATAGGGGCACCTTGGTGGCTCATCAGATTAAGCATCTGACTTTGGCTTAGTTCCTGATCTCAGGGTCCTGGGATGGAGCCTCACATAGAACACTCTGTAGGGCTCTGCACTTATCAGGGAGTCTCCTTGACCCTCTGTCCCTCCTCTTGCTTGTGCTCTCTCTCTCTTTCTTTCTGTGTGTCTCTCTCAAATAAATAAAATCTTAAATAAATAAGGAAATAAATTTTAAAATAAATATATAAATAAGTATATGTTATTCTAATAAGCTTATAGTAGTATCTTATTGTTTTAGCTTTCATTTCCCTAATGACAAATGTTCTTGAGCATCTTCCCATGAATGTAGCCTCTATTCATATATCTTCTTTGTCATATTGTTTTTCATCACTTTGTTAGCCATCAGCATATCTTGTCTTGGTAAGATATCTGTGCAATCTCTTGCCCATTTCTTTTTGAATTGAGTCATTTGTTTTCTTACTGGGTTTTGAGAGTTCTTTATGTTTTCTAGACACTAAACCTTTTTCAGATATATGATTTAAAAATATTGTCTCTCTCTATAGCTCATCTTTTCACTCTTTTAACAGTGTCTCTTGGAGAGCAGCCATTTTTTAATTGTGATAGAGTTCAAATTATATTTCATTTTGATATTTGATATCATTTTGATATTGATCCTGGTTTTTATATTATATCTAAGAAATCTTTGCTTAACTCAAAGTCACAATGATTTTTGTTTTTGTTTTTTTCTAAAAGTTCTACAGTCTTACTTTTATATTTAAATCATGATCCACTTTGAGTTAATATTTGTATATGGTATTAATTGAAGCTGATTTTTTCTCTCACCTCATTTGTTCCTATCTCTCAGATATTACTGTCCTTCATTGCCTGATGCTCAGTATCTTAAAAGCCATCATTTTATATATTTTCCCAGTTGTTTGTTTGTTTCAAGTAGGAAGGTAAATTTTGATTCTATTGACTCCATGTTGGCCAGAAGCAACTGTCATGAAGTTCACTTTTAGTTAATGAACTTAAACTGCATTTTGTGATGTAGGGTGACTTTCTGTATTTAAAAGTGAGCTGAAAACTTTGAGAACCTGCAAGAGTTTTTATTCAAAGATAGGAGAAGGAACATCCCACTAAAGAAGTTTAATGAGGTAGTAGAAGACAAGGTAAATATGTGCCCTCAATCCTCTATGTTACGTGTAGGAGTTATGTAGTATTTAAAACTAGATCACTTACTGTTTACATACTTTTACAAGCAGTTGATATTTGAGGTAATGATTAATTAATGTTTGAAAATAAGATGTTTCCCATCATGATTCTCATAACTGGTGGAAATCTTAAAAACCCCTCTTTTTATATCTGAGAAGTCTCAAGAATTCTTCTAGCTACTCATGCCAACACTGGGGAAACTAGAAACATGTTCTAATATTTCAATACAATCAAAATTGACATTTACTTCTTTGAAAATATATAATGATAAAGAACATCCAATTGCTGATTTCAAATGGCATTTCAAATTTCAATTTATTATGACTGCCTATTCTTCCTGAATTTCTCCTACTTCTCAACCCATTTATTTTCATTAGTTGAGTCTTCTTCACACTTTGTTGATTTACCCCCATATTCAAATCCAAGATTTACATCTATTTCTAAAAAGACCATTTTGAAAGAAATCCACTTTATCCGTGTCAGTCATAATATTAACCTACTTTTATTCATTCAACTCATCAACAAATTATGAGAAAAGTGAGAGGCTAGATCCCCTTGGTTCATAGGGCCCAAGATGAATTTGATGAGTATATGTTAGTGTAGGGCACTGATATCAAGGGATAGTCCACATTATTGTACTTAAAATCAACTTTCTCTCTCTCTTTTTTTTTAATCATTTGACAGTCTCTGAGAAGTTTTCAGGTCAACTAGAGGTCTTTCTGGTTGACCTACATACTAAATTGAAAGAAAGTTCTGAGTTGAAATTTAGCATGCAAAGTTTTGTGCCCTGGAAAATATGTTTCTAGAGTTGTCTCACTATGTAAATTTTCTTTGGGACAAATAAGGAGATCACAGAGAGTAACTTTCAAAGTCTTGACTTCCCATGGAAGGATGAATGAGTACCTTTTGTTTAGGATTAGGATGAATATTTAGATAGGGAAGCCTTTTCATCCTATATAGAGGTGGGCACAAGTCATGCATGTGCCTTAAGAAAACATGCCTATGTAGATTGTCATATAAATGAGGCTGGTGCTCCTCCTTGGGGGGAAATTTTAATATTATAATGAGGTAAAGGTAATTGTTGGTCATTCCAGAGATCACTTTACTGTCTATGCAGGGCCAGTTAGGGGTTAAGCTAAACTGGTCTGAGTGGGTTGGGACACCTGGGTGGTTCAGTCAGTTAGCATCTGCCTTGGGCTCAGGTCATGACCTCGGGGTCCTGGGTTAGAGCCCCATGTCATGCTCTCTGCTCAGCGGGAAGTCTGCTTCTCCTTCTCCTTCTCATTTTCCCTTTGTGCTCTCCCTACCCTCTCTCTCAAATGAACAAATGAATGGATCAAGAAGATGTGGTATATATACACAATGGAATACTATGCAGCCATCAAAAGAAATGAAATCTTGCCATTTGCGACAACATGGATGGAACTAGAGCGTATCATGCTTAGCGAAATAAGTCAAGCAGAGAAAGACAACTATCATATGATCTCCCTGATACGAGGAAGTGGTGAAGGGGGTGGGATTATGGACGTTGGGGAGGGTATGTGCTTTGGTGAGTGCTGTGAAGTGTGTAAACCTGGTGATCCACAGACCTGTACCCCTGGGGATAAAAATATATGTTTATAAAAAATAAAAAATTTAAAAAAAAAAGAAAAAAAAAGAATGCAGAATCTTGGGCCCTACTTCAGACTTCTTGAATTAAAATCTGCATTTTAACAAAATCACCAGATGATTCCTGTGCACATTAAAGTGTGAGAAGCTCTAGTTTAAAAGCCATAATCTTAATCTCTGGGAAACAGATTCCTTTAGTGATATGTAAGATGTTACACTTTTCTTGTGACTTTCTCCTTTTCCACTTATGTCCAGTGAATTTCTTCTGTGTTTAGAATATCATTTCATCCTTTAAGTACTACCGATTCAGGCAAAATTTCAAATTAGGTATAGTTTGTCTTTTTATTTTTTTTACTCTTGTTCCCCACCCTTTCTCCATACTAGCATGATATTTAAAATTCCCAGTCTCAGTTCATGTTACTCCTCATTACTTGCAATGGTTCAGTCACACTGGCCTCCTTTTCATAGTTAAAAAACACCAGATTTTCTTGACTCTGGACCTTTGGCTGTCCTCTTCTCTCTGCTTACAATACTCTGTCACCTGCCTCTGCATGAGTCAAATCAAGCCCTTGTCCTATCTCAGCTCTAATACCCTGCACTATCAGTGTCCTTCTATGTAAACTAGAAACTCTTTAAGTATCAACTTTATCAAATTCATAGCTGATATCTCACCTCTGATTTCCATCACCCCAAATAGTATTTGCTATGGAATTAAGTACTTTATAATATTTGCTAAATAAATAAATGAATAAATCCCATTTTCTGTATGTTCCTTTTATTCAGTCAGTAATTAACTAAACATATACTAAGCACATATTATGTTTGAATCATTTGCATAAATGCTAGTTATAAAGATGAAGAAATTCAGTCTCAGCTTCCAAGACATTCATGATCTAGAGAAGAAAGACATGTATAATTGACATATTATAACATGAATAGATTTTTATAGGAGAGGAGGCCATCATAGACTGAGAAACATGTACAACGGCTGGTATGAAAGAACCTGTTTTGTTGAAGAAATGATGACATTCAATGTGTTTTAAGCATGGCTTTACCCACTTTGACTTATTCTAATAACAGAAGAAGAGCTCTGGTTGTAAATACAGCTTGGAAAGATAAGAAAAGGCACCAACTTACACATTACTAGAAGGACTTCCTTGGAAACATTTTAGATAATGAAACTCAAAATTGAATGTGCATATAAGTAATCTAGGAATTTTGTTAAATGGTGAGAGATTGCTCAAGCATAGTTTGTGAGATTGTTTCAGATCTTTGGAGATTCCTGGACTCTTCCACTCACCCCACCTGAATATAGATAAAACAAAATGAGCAAACAAGCAAAAAGCCATGCAACCAAACAAAAAATGAATTTAAAAAGCCACTGTAAAAGAAAAAAAAATTGCCAAACAATTAAGAATATGATTTTATTCTGGCTCTTAAAAAAAGGAGAATGTTTCTCAATGAGGAGGGTCTCAAAGAAGACAACTAGGGGTTTCATAAAACAATGATGTGACTGAGGAAGGGTGGAGGTGGGTTTTACCTTAGAGTTATGTGTGGGAAGGGTGGTCTTTTGCAGTTTCTCTGAACATAAATGATTGGGAGGATGTCTTAACCTTTTTTGTTTTCCAAGCATAGGTCTCAAGCAAAGGTCAACATTGTCACCACAATTCTATTTTCTTTGAAGGACCCACATGAGTGAAATTTAATCTAATTTTTTTTTCAACTCTGTCAAAATGTATGTTACTGGTATACACATTTCAGTTAAAGCATTATTAGGAAGACAAATCAGAATACACAAATCCAGATCAAGTTGAGAATGAATCAAAACATCAACTGTAACTATGAGACTTTATACTTTAGAATATAAAATCTTGCTAAACCAAAATAAGCCTTTAATTTTTAGACTATTAGGCAGTTTAAAACAGTGAATAATTATAATAGTATGGTGAACATTTTTTTAATATAATTTTTTATTTTTTTTTAAACATGTATTTTTATCCCCAGTGGTACAGGTCTGTGAATCACCAGGTTTACACACTTCACAGCACTCACCAAAGCACATACCCTCCCCAATGTCCATAATACCACCCCCTTTTTGATTCAAAATTAACTCTTGCAATCCTTGAAATCATGCATTGCCTAATTAAGACATTATGTAAGTCTGACCCTGTGTCTGATATTGTATTTAATAGGACCAAAAGGGGGAATAGCATTTGCATATGGTTGGTGCTCCATAACTATTTGCGAATAGAGACTATAACGATTTACAATTTAACTCAAATAATATTACTAGATATTTATATTCTTTCGAGTTGCATTTAAATTAATATCTGAAATCTATTTCTTAGGGATGAGTAGGCATATGCATTTAGAAAGGACTAAATCAATGGTTCTTTTTAAAAAAAAAAAAGATTTTATTTATTTATTTGACAGAGAGAGAGATCACAAGTAGGCAGTAGGCAGAGAGGCAGAGAGGCAGGCAGAGAGAGAGAGGAGGAAGCAGGCTTCCCGCTGAGCAGAGAGCCCGATGCGGGGCTAGATCCCAGGACCCTGGGATCATGATCTGAGCCGAAGGCAGAGGCTTAACCCACTGAGCCACCCAGGCGCCCCTAAATCAATGGTTCTTAACAGGGGGCAATTTTGCTCTCCAGGGGACATTTGGCAATATCTGGAAACATTCTTGGTTGTTACTATACAACTTGGGAATGCTACTGGCATCTAGTGGGTAGAGACTAGAGATACTGCTAAGTATCTTGCAATATACAGAGCAGCCTCTCAAAATAAATAGATATTTGGTCCAATATATTGATAAATAGTTATTTGGTCCAAAGGTTGTGAACTTTTGGGCTAAGTTTTATATAGATGGAATGAATATGTGCTCATGAGTGTAGATACCTAGATGTGTGTATCAATGTGTGTATTTGTGATTCTCTGGAAAAATTTTCTTTACTTTCCTTCCTTTTACTGGGTAAAAAAGTTATGATATTGTTTGCCAATTATTTTCTAATGAAGTAAATATTCCCTAGTTGTAACTAGAATAGACAAAGAAATGACTTTTATTCTGCTATTAGATCCTCAGTCCCAAATAACAACAAAAAGTGATGATAGAAAAAGCTGACACAGTACATAGTTAAATCCTAAAATTCTAGAACATTATTATGTTTGAGTCTTTGACCCTCTGTCAGTTTCAAAGGACTCAAAGAAAAGAAAAAAGTACTTTGAAAGTTATGTCTTTAAAATATTTCTCAGAAATTTTTTTTTCCCTTGGCACATTTGAGTGAGAGAGGTTTTTTTCTTCTCTTTCTTAATTTAGAGATTCATAAACATAGACATGTAACTACCTGAAGGGAACATTCCAACATAAATCGGGGGATGGGGGTGATACTAAATATCTACCATAGGAAGTGATCAAAGAAGGGAAGTCAAAGAAAATGTAGTCAGTGAAGTTGGAGGCAGCCAAAAGAAAAATTAGTATGGTTAGATTCCAATATCTGACATATTTTGGATTATAACAAGAGAGATTTCAAAAGTTGTAGTCACCCACATCAGAGCATTTGTAAAGACAAAACATGCAAAGCAAAGCTACTGGATGTTGTCAATTATCTGAGACTTAAGCAAGAACAAAGTGAAAAGATGACAATATGAGGAAATAATTGCTAGTATGTGTGCATATATACATGTATAAGTTGATTTATTTAGTCCTTTCTGAATTATAATTTATAAGACATATTGACATTTGGAATTCATAAATCATCTCTACATCCAGGCAGTTTTTTTCTAAATTAAAATGTCCTTCCTGCACGTATTTTTTTAATTTCTGTTTTTATTTCTTTTCTTTTTCCCCCCTCCCAGCCATATTGTGCCTAACTCTTTTTACAAATATTTGGACTGTGTACAGTTACTGTAAGATTCATCCTTTCATGGGACTTCAACTTTTTGTATAACTGGTTTTAACAAAGATAAGGTTGTTAGATTGACTTAATAAATCTAATAAAATAAATCACTTTACCATCCCCCACTAAATTAATCTACTTAATTAATCTACTTAATTCTATACCCATCTTCCCACTTAGCATTAATACCCCATCTGTAAAACCTGAGGTCTACCTAAACATAGAATTACAGACCTAGTAAGTTGATAAACAAATACAGAAATCTTTATGGGGACTGTTGAAAATTCAAGTTTGAGACCTATAAGGAATGAATATTACATTTTGTAACTCTGGCTTTAATTCTCATGTATCATGAAGGGTTGCTTCCTACTGTTGCTAAATATTCCAGTTTTCATGAAGAAGAAGAAGGTGGAGGAGTAGGAGAGGGGAAGGAGAGGAGGAAAATAAAAAGAAATTCACATTTTATTCTTTTTTTCTTTTATTTATTTATTATTTATTATTTATTTAATTTTTGGGGGGAGAGACCAAGTGAGGGAACAAGTGTACTGGAGGAGTTAGGAGTAGAGGTGGAGAGAGAGAGACTCTTAAACAGACTTCATGCTCAGCCTGGACCCTGATGTGGAGCTCCATTTCAAGCCTAAGATCATGAGCTGAGCAGAAATCAAGAGTCAGATGCTAAAACAACTGAGCCACTCAGGGGCCCCAAGAAATTCACATTTTAAATGAAACCTCCCAAATTAAAATCTTTTTCTCTATCTCTCTCTCCTCTTCTCTCTCCATCTCTGTCTCTGTCAGTCTGTCTCTCTCTTTTTTTTGTTCTTTCTTTTTTATGTTTTCTTTTTGAATATAGTACATCGTACAAATCAGGGAATACCAGTTAGAAACTTCTGGCCCAGATGGTCAACTATTCCATATTTCTCAAAAAGGGTACAAAGAATACATTAACATTATATTAGAACTCTATGAGAAATTAATTTAAATAGTTGGTACTGGGGGTTGATATGCCCCAAATAGGATTTTTATTAAAGAACCAGAATGTGGTTCTAAGAAACTGTCAAGCCAAGCAAAGAAATCTTGCATAGAGTCCCAAAATAGTATTAAAGACTGAGGCAGAGACTTGTGAGATTTTTATCTATAGAAATTGTACTTCAATTTATCAGCTATGGACTTGGGGAAGGATTTAGGTAAGATATTTGAGGCAATTAGTATGTAGAAATATTGGCCCTTCATTGCTATTTTCTAAGTACTGAACTCTTTAAATTTCTAAATATATTTTTCTACTTTTTGCATGGAGATGGCAGATAAACTTATAGTTAGTAAGCCAATTCCATAGACCTAAACTGGACATTTATATAATAGGTTTGCTGTAGAGGTGGTGGTACAGCTTGATTATATTACTGTAATATAATTACTGTAATATAATTCTTGATACTGAACTGGAGATCATTCTAGGTCAGTGAAGGTGGGTGGTATGGGAAGGATCCAGACATCATTAATTTTTTAGCTCTTTAGTGGAGTAGAGAGAACTATCTAAATGATACTGACTAGAACTCTTCATTAAGGCAGTGGTTATAAGAATCTGAAAAACCATGAGGACCAGATAAGGTTAATTAATCCAATCATTCATTTAACAAACATGTATTAAGAGCTTACATGTACTAAATACCTTGCTTGAGGTGAGGGGTGATATGCAAAGATGAATGAAACATTTTTTGCCCCTCAACTATCTGGCATCCAATCATGGAGGTTACCCTAAATGGGTAAATAGAGTGTTTAAAATTGCTTTGCTAGAAATATGCCTTTGTAAAAGAAAAAAAGCCAACTTGAGCTGGAACTTGATTCAGTTTTAGGAGAAAAAAAAAATACACAGGAATTATCTCTAGAGTGAACCTGAACAATGAATAGGTATTTTCAGCCAAAATAGAATGGGATATTGGAAGGGATAGAGTCAACATGTGAGAACGATTTGTCCACCTTAGATCAATTGAAGACTGTCAGTCTGAACATAATCAAAGGTTGATTTTACTCATTAAAATTTAGTACAATAAACACTGTTGAGATTTTTGTTTTCATTAATGTTATCAAATAATTTATTTTAAAATTTTTGTTACACTTGTCAGAGTAGTTTTCAGACTTCAATGTACATCATAATCATCTGGAAGGCTTGTTGAAACACAGATTTGCTGCCCCCTCCCCCAGTTTCTGATTTGATAGGCCAATAATTTGCATTTTGAACAAGTCCCAGGTAAAGCTGCTGCTCCAGGGATTCAGGGAAAACACTTTGTAAAACACTGTTTTCCTATAAAGAATAGATTTTCAGGTGATCTAGTCCGAGCTTAGGTGAAGACATTTTTAGTAAACAATTTCATCTTTTTGAACCTCTCCACTTGTAAAATAAAAAAGTTGGACTGCACAAAATCAATGACAAAGAGATACAGGCATCGCAGATAGGATAATGATGAGAATCCTTTCAAATTGAAAATATTCTTTAAAAGAGGGTGAGTGTCTATGAGAAAAGAGCAAAGAAGTCTAGCAAAATATTATACCTTTACTCTGACCCAAGCGGTTCAGGTCAATCCTAAATTTTAATACCTAGCCAGTAAAACAAAAGCCCAGCCAGACCCACTATCCTTGGATCTAGTTTAGAGATCATAGTTCCTCCCTTTGTCATCAATCATATCCTCTCAGAACTGCCAGCTACTTTTTAGTTTCTCAACTTCAGGTCTTGCTTTTCCTGAAAGGAGCTCTCATATTTAAATGTGTTAATATGTATTTCTTCATCTTATAATATTTTCACTGAGATCTTCGTACTCTACAGGGGTTTTCATCTCTTAGCTACTGGCTGACCCACCTTTTAATGTAATGTTTCTAAATTCTCAAGCAATCCTAGCATTCTGTGGTCCATATATAAACTTGGTAGTAGGTGAACTCAAGTGTCTTTAGACTTCAGAGCATATAATGATGGTTGGGCCAGTGGAGGGAGCTGTTTGCTTGAGAATCACTGACCTTGTTGGTATATAGCAGACAGAAGCACAGTTTACTGCTAGTGAAAAGCCTAGTGCTCAATATTTATTGCTCTGAGTTAGTATTTTCACTGAGTTGAACTGCTTATGTTGCTTTGAATTTGGAGAGAAAATCACATAATACAAAGGGCTGTACCCACAGAGGCCTTCGTGACTAAGTGGAAGGTGGATAGGAGCTGGACTTGAGAAGAAATGACCTGTACGATGTGATGTCATTTGCTAAGTGATGTGAACTGCTCCTTATCAAATGAGTTTGAGGGTGCTCAGTCCTAATTCAAATAAGCTATAAACTATGTTTCATAAGAAAAGTACAAAATAGTCCTGCTACCTTAGTGTATATTTATCTTTAAAGATAAAGATAAATTTTCATTGGAATGTCAGAGTTAATTACTTATTTTAATAAAATGTGTAGATTTAAATTGGTTTAATATAGTATTGGATTTTAGGACTGATAAATAAGGCTACTAATCTGAAGAAGACCAGGTGTGTGAATAAAAAAGAATATTTATCGATGGTAGGTAAAAATCAAAATGTGATGCTTCCATAGTATGATATTTACTTTTAAACTCAAAAGGTTGAGTTTTCTGTATGGGTATACCTTATTTATGCTTTTTTTAATGTGTATACCTATCATGCTTATTTATGTCAATGATATAGTTCATGATCATTGAGAATATCAGATAACTGGTAATTTTAAGTTTCCTCTTTACTGAATACTTAATGAGATTACTAGCAATTATTAATACACAGCTTAGTTTATAAGATATTCAATAGTTTCTAATTCCTCTAACTTATATAAACTTTTAACATAGTTAACTTTTCATTAAAATGACAGCTCAAAAAATGAAAAGTAAAAATAGACTGGTAGTCAGGAGACCCTAGGTTCTAGAGATAGCTTCTCTTCTTCTAGCAGTTGTGAATTTATAAAAATTAATCTCACTGGGCTTCAGTCTTATAATTTTAAATTATAAGGTTCAACTTCTATGCCCTTCCAGCTTCCTTAATTTTAATTTTTTCAAATGATTTTTGCTTAAAGTTAGATCACTTGGCATACCAAAGTAAATTGAAAAATAGCATATTTTAAATCACATTGGTTCATAAACACATGTATATATGAAAAATATTCTAAATTTAATGTTATATAGTTTAAATTGCACATATTTTGATATAATTTTTGATCACTTAGTTATTGGAGGTTATTAGTTTTATTTTTATAAAAATATTTTGTTTAGTTACTAAAATTACTTTTTTCTCTTTATTTTCCTACAGTGTACTATTATAATATTTACAATCCATAAAAAAACTAAAATCCCCAAGGAAAAAATACAGTTTAGTTAGAATTTTTAAAGGTTAAAGAAAAGTCAGTGAACAGTCAGTTTAGGTTTATACAAGAGGATGTCAAAGAACTTTATGCATCACATAGTCATAAATTTCATTTTTCAGAGTGAAAGCTTTAAATGTGATCATGATAAAAATATGGATAGAAACTGAAATATTAACCATTATCAAAGCTGATACTGGGTTTTAGAAATCCTACTAATGCCTCTAAAGTATTATTATACCTCTCTTATTTAGACTGAGAGCCTTGTGAATTGCTTTTCAGTTTAATCTAGTAGATTAAGCTTTATGAATCCTTTGGTTGAGATTTTCTATTGATAGCTGTTGTTTCTCTGTGATAAAAAAAAAAAAAATCAAGTTTAGAAGGCTTTGCAGGCAATCTGTTTGGTTTTGCAAGGCTCTCTCTCTCTCTCTCTCTCTCTTTTTTACCCAAAGATATTATTTATGTATTTGACAGAGAGAGACACAGCAAGAGAGGGAACACAAGCAGGTGGAGTGAGAGAGGGAGAAGCAGACTTCTCACCAAGCAGAGAGCCCCATGCGGGGCTCTAACGCAGGACCCTGGGATCTTGACCTGAGCTGAAGACAGATGCTTAAGCAACTTGAGCCACCCCGGCACCCAAGCTCCCTCTCCCAAAAGATGGGAAATACAACCTACAGCTTGCCTTTCTTGCCAAGGGTGTTATTACTTTAATAATATACAAATTTGGGTTTCAGTTGCATTTCAGGCAGTCAGAGATGTTACTAAAATTTTTATCTTGCATGCAGGTAAACGTGTAGGTTCTGTTTGTGTTTATAATCCTCAGGAAGAATTAACATGATTTCCATAAAGTCAGATTTATAAGAAAATAATGGAGAATTACGGTAATAGCCTTTATTCATTATCATTTTATTTTATATGAAAGACTGAAAATATAAGTTGGCTTTCACAACTTCGTTCTTCTGTGTTGTGTAGTCCCCTTTTTAAAATATGTAAATATTTTGGATTTAGGAGTAGAGCCCCCTAAATTCTTGTGTAAAGACATTTCTATATCTGTTTGCCATCTATTAATCTTATATGACTCTTAACAATAAATTCAGAAACAATTCTTAAAACTTCACCTTAGATGCAGCATGTATCCAGTTTTATTGTGTCCTCTGATGGCCTGATATCACTAATGAGAGCCTGAATGTCATAAGGCAATGAGGATTGCCCATCAGTTGCAGAGCTTAGTCAACTGTGTAATGAAGTCTTGTGTGTTTGCTTTCTTTTGTAAAGTACTTCGTGAATCTCAGCACATTTTCAGCAGCTTAGTGATAGTGCTCATTTCATCACTTCTTCTAAATTCTCCTGCATCATTTTACTAACCGAACTTTATTATATAAACTAACCGTACTAACTGAACTTTATTTCATTTTGTATACCTACTAAGGCAGTGACAAAGTAATTGGTAGTAGTGCGGTTAACAGGCATTAAAACAGGGTAATAACTACTACAAGAAGAAGCACCAAAAATGATAAGAAATTGAAAACTCTTTACCATATAGTAGTGGAAAAACAATTACCATATTTCTGACACATTTTTAAAAGATTTTAAAACTAAAGTAAAAAAGCAAGTACATGTTTAGTATTAAAAAAATAAATAAATTTGGGTACATAAATAAAAGAATTATAGAATAAAATGTAGAAGTCTCCGTTTGATGTATCTCTCCCATTCCTGTATTTAATAGTCTAATTTGTATCCTTCCAGCTTTTTTACCATGTGGACTCAGAGTCAGACTTAATTTGAACTAAAGAAGAAAAAAGCAAGATTTCATGTAATACATCAAAATCTAAATAAGCATCACATAAATGTAAAATTACAATGTATTTTGTGATTTTCATTTTATATAAATGAGATCATACTTTTTTTTTTAAATCTAAAATGTTCCTTATGATAAACACAAACACACCATATTTTATTTCACCATTTTTCATTGATGGACTTTTAGTATTTTTCAGTTTTGGTTATTACCAAGTATGCCTTGACTGACATACATTGTCAATATATATATTGAAATATTTTTCTAAGATTCCCTTCAGGGACAAAGAATATGCAAATTTAAAATTGTCCCTCAAAAAATGTATTCCAATATATACTAAAATACTAGTCCCATTTCTCTAGGATTTCCATTTTTAATAAAATTGCCAATATGCCAGTTGAAATATTTATTTTAAACTTGGTTAATTATCCTAGAATTTCATATTATTTTTATTTACTTATCATCTGTGGATGATATAACGTGACAATATAATATTACATATATCAGGAATAGGTGCTAAATTTGATCAAGTACTTATTTGGAGGCAGGAGATCTTTGAGTGCCTTTTCAATTTATCTGAACTTTTTATTTTATTCAGGTGTTTTTACATTTTTGTCAAATTTGGTGCCTAAGATATAATAAGAATTTGTCTGATAATGTAAAATTCCAGAGATTATTACTAAAGTTATACAGAGCTTTCCCTAACATTTAAAAATATATAGTTAGAATTATGTTCTTTCTCTATCTCTAGTGTAGTTTATAGTAGTATTTTTTAATTTTAATAAAACTAAAAAAAATTGTTCTTTCCTCCTGATATTTCTTAAAGCCCACATTTGATTTTATTGCTTGAATTTATTATTATTGTCAAATTAAGACCACTGTTCTTCATCTTTATTAATTTATTCTTTTCACTTTCTCTATGCTGTTTTTCTCCCTAGTTTTCTGAGATAAAAATTACTTCTTATCGATTTCAACCTATATTTTCATGAAAAGTATTTAGGACTATCCATTGACTAGATTCATAGATTTTTGAGATGTATTATTTTTATTGTCTTTTAGTTCTAAATAGTCTCTAATTTATGTTCTGATTTCTTCTTTAACCATTAAAAATATTCTAAAATTTTGCAAGCTTATTATTCTTTGGGTTTTGTTTTGTTTTGTTTTGTTTTTTGGTTAGTTTTATTAACACACTAACATATATTTCTTCATTTTGAGTTGCGTTTCATTCTAGTTCAGTTACAGTCTCGGTATCATTTGTGTTTTTTTGTCTGTGGGATAGTTTGAGATTATCTTTACAGCTTAATGCATGTTCTTTTTTGGGTAAAGTTAGCATAACTGTTTGAAAAAGATCTATATTTCCTTGTATTAAGGTATAATATATATTGCTCACACAAATCAAGCTTTTTTTTAACACTCAAATTTTTATATAACTCTGTTTTGTTCTGAAAGTCATCTATTTATGTATTAGCTTCCAATATAGTTTAAAAATAAAATTTGATATATGGATATTTTTTCCTTCATAAAATTATACACATTGAAAATATATTTTCAGATGTATCTTATGGCAAAAGTGTATGAATGTTACCTGTTATATATTTTTTGGTAATGTCTACCTTTCATTAAGATAAGCTAATTTTTTCTATTGAATGGTTTTACTTTGAATTTTATTTTTTTAGTATACTTGTGATTGTATTTTTTAACACTCTAATTTAAATACTTATATACAGTATCTCACCAATCACCATTCTTTATGTTTTTCAGTTCAACAAACATTAGTTCCTAATACATGTATGCACATATATACATACACAAAACATTTGAAATACAGAGGACTTTCTACCTGAAAAAACTTACAATCTACTCTTAATATTTTGCTGAGTATTCATCACATATGTCTTCACAAAAAAATTATTTTGTTGCCATTATTTCTAACAATTGTGAATAATAATTTTAGTAAACATATTTCTAAGAATTTGCTGAAACTGAGGAATGTCTTATAACTATATTATTAGCTATTAGTCAGCAATCTTGGCTGAAAGCATTAAAAAAACAGAATGTAGGTATTGTAAAACAAAGTAAATTTACTGAAAGTGTATGGAATAGCTCAAAAAAAAAAAAATCACCTAACAGAAAATGAGAAGGGATAAAGAAAGTTAGGTAGTACCTAGCCCTGTAACCAAAATTATTTCAGCAAAGTGTTTCCTACTGCCAATACATCATCAGATGCTACAGCTTGCACTACTGCTACTAGCTATACTAGACTCTGGATGTGGCCTGTGATGTCACTGCTACTTCTGTCCCTGGATACCACTGCCATCTTTTGCCACCAGAGTGAAACCTCCACTCTCTGCATAAGAACATCTGAGTCTTGTACTTAGATCACTTGCTCATGCCCTAGCAATAAAGAAAGCCTGGAAGGAATTTCTTTGTCTTTATCTGGGCTTTGGGGCTTCTAGAGTTAGAGATCAGTTTTTTCCTGCAACTATAACACAGAGTTAATTATGTTGTAATATAGAAAGATAGATAGTTCATATTCAAGGTAACAAAAGGGATAATAACAAGAAAAAGACAAATATGTCCTATTGTACAGAAGAGATTAAAGGGATTGGTGAGTTAAGATCTGTTGATTTTGAGGAGTTTAACTAGTCAACCTTCGTTCATAAAAATTTAAGTTATAAGTAACTACAGAAACCATGTAATTTAGCTGCTTTTTTTTCTATAAGAAAACTGAGTCTAAGTAGTTAAGTGAATTTTCCATAGAAAAGTAGCATGTTGCTCTTTAATTTCATACATTTAGCAGATAGTTAATGAACACCTAATATGTATTAGACATAATTCCTATTGCTGGGGAGATAGTAAATAATAATGATAATGATAATAATAATAATGATAATAGTAATTACAACAATAAAAATAGAAGGAGGTGAAAAATACATTTCTTGTCTTATATATTTTATATTCTGATGAGAGGAGACTAATAAAAAAAGGTAATTGGAATAGAAAGCATATTTTCAGTAAGTGATAATTTATGTAATGGAAAGTGACTGGGAAATGACTGGGAATGAAAGTCAGAAAAAGAAATCAGGTTACACTGAGGAAATGACTTTAAGATTGAAACTTGAATAAAGAGGCAGCTTGAAAATATCTGAGGTTTAAGGGCATCCCAAGTACAGGAACCATCATATTCAAAGTCCTAATGCATGAATAAACTTGGTGTGTTTGAGGTGCACAAAGAAAGCTTGTATCTTTGCAGCATAGGAGAACAAGGAGAATAGTGGCCTAAAGTGAGATTACAGAGACAAAATTGAAAATCTAGCCCACTTAGTACATTACAGGTAAAGATTGCAGATAAGCATTCAAATATTGGTATGATTATTACTTCTTTATATGTATTTTTCCTAAAAATTTGCAATTTTCTTTTTTATCTTTTAATTCGGTATTCAAAATTTTCACATTTATGTTTTTTTTGGGTTGTTCTCTTTATTTTTCTTTTGTCACTTGATGGTACTTTTCAATTTAAAAACTTATCTTTCTTAGATTCATGGGTTTTTTTTTTTTTTTTTACATTATTTATGTGATTATTTTCCCCCTCCATCCTATCTGTTTTTATGTTCTAGAGTACCTTATCAATGAATGTTATGGAGATTTGGATATATACATCAAATCATTTAGTAATTCTTTTTTTTTTTTTTAAGATTTTGTTTATTCATTTGTCAGAGAGAGAGAGAGAGCACAAACAGAGCAAACAGCAGGCAGAAGGAGAAGCAGGCTCCCCGCTGAGCAGAGAGTCCGATGTGAGACTTGATCCCAGCATTCTGGGCTAAAGGTAGATGCTTAACCCTGAGCCACCCAGGCATCCCTAATTTCTGTTTTAGAATAATCCTCTTGCTTGTTCTTCCACTCCATTTATTTGATGCATAACTCTGTCCCATTTTCTCTTTAGTGTGTGTATTGTGAATCAAGTTTTGTTATTTTGTTTTGTTTTGTTTTGCATGCAGGAAGATCAATTAACCACTTTGAGTTCTAGCACTGGATTTAAAAAAATATCCCACTTTTCTTTTTTATTTTCTATTATAAAGTTTTATCATATTTCTTAAGTTTTATTCATTTAATATCTTATTCATTTAATGATTTCTTTATTGTATATTAAAGTTTATGTTCATGTTATACTTATTTTAATATTGAAATACAAAGTTAATCTAAAATAAAAATTCTTTTTAATATTTTTACTTGTTTACTTATTTCATTTATTCACTCTAACTGTATTTACTTATTTTCTTATTTTAATACTTTAGTCTTTTTCTTCTATTAACTTTATTTCTTTCATTGACTTTATTTCCTTGGACATGGTTAGTTATTCCTTTTTATTTTCTTTTTCTAAATTTATTTATATTTTTATTTACTTATTTTTTAATGTTTTATTTATTTATTAGAGAGAGAGAGAGAGAGGGAGACAGCAAGAGAGGGAACACAAGTGAGGGGAGTGTGAGAGGGATAAGCAGGCTTTCTGCTGAGCAGGGAGCCCAAGGCGGGGCTCAATTTCAGGACCCTGGGATGACAACCTGAGCCAAAAAGCAGACACTTACCCAGAGATCCCATAGTTCTTCCTTTTTATGGCTGATGGTGATGTTTGTTGTTTCTATTTTGGCAAAAACTCGTTTTAGTGTTTGTTTTTTTCCTGAAATGTTTGATGTCTCAAGATTTTACATTCCTTTTAAAGATAAGGGTTTAATTTGAACCGTATTGGTAGCTGATAGCTAGAGTATATATATATTTTTAAGCATAATGGAAACCAAAAACTTTATTTTATTTTTTTAAAAGATTTTATTTATTTATTTGACAGAGACCACAAGTAGGCAGAGAGGCAGGCAGAGAGAGGAGGGGGAGCAGGCTCCCTGCCGAGCATAGAGCCCAATGTGGGGCTCGATCCCAGGACCCTGAGATCATGACCTGAGCTGAAGGCAGAGGCTTTAACCCATGAGCCACCCATGTGCCCCCCAGAAACTTTATTTACAAACAGACTGACTTTCAAGTATATATTCTAAAAACTATCATGAACAGGGAGAATGCCTATGGATGAACTTAGATTATGATTCCTAGAGACTTAGTTGCAGTGGTTGAGGAATGGTTAAACTACAGGTTAAGTTTAAGGGAATCTAAGTAGCTCATTTCCTATAAATAAGAGTCCACATCCCGTGGAATACTTGGGGCCACTGTCCTGTATCTCTCTTCTCATTAATCACTGAAAATATTCAGCACCAGAACTTACTAATTTAACTTAGGCTTTGTAATTCAGGAAACCCTTATTCTGCTTTCTCTAAGACTTTAAAAAGCACTTCAATTGCTCTTTAAAATTGATTTAATCACATGATTGAATTTTCCCCATTGATTTAATCATATGATTTAATTTTTTAAACTAGAATTTTGAGCAAGTGTAAAAGAAGAAGAAGTGCATTTTCAACATGCAACATCTCAACAGTTTATTTTCCATCCTTCCTTAAGAAGTTCCTAAAACTTCTGTTCTACCAAAACAATAGATGAAGCCAAAAAAGAGGAAGCCGTAAATGTGGTGCAGGGAGCAGAGTTTTACTTAAAAATATTATATGTCATTTAACTTTATAAATTAACAACTCTCACTATTTTATGTATATTAAATCACTGATCCTCAAAACACCCCTGAGAAGTAGAATTTGAACTCAGTTACAATTGACTTCAAAGTTGGTGTTTGTAAAGCCTGCAATATGCAACCTCTCTCTATGCAGTTTTGGAAGAAAATTCTCAGAATTACAGTGATGGGATGTTTGAGGCCACAGCTATACTGTGAAGATTTTGAAAGCTATATGCCTCTCTATGTCCATTGGGAGCTAGAGGAGAAAATGATAGAATATATGCTGTTTCATCTCACAGATTACTGAATCCACTATTTTACTTGAATTAAAGAAGGGTATAAAGAGAAAATATAGTTGAGGGACTATTACATGATGTGAGAAGATAATTTATAAAGGACCAGTGAAAACTTAAAGCATGTAAAAAATAATAATTACAAGCTCCATGAAAAAGAGACTTTGTCCAAAAAGAAAAACAAAATTTAAGTAGAGTGCACTGTCTGAAGGATGACAATATTTAACTATTCATAATGACAGCAGCAAATGTTGATTTAATGTCAGTGTGGCATGGGGCACTTGGGTGGCTCAGTTGGTTAAGCATCGGACTCTAGGTTTCAGCCCAGGTTGTAATCTCAGGATGGTGGTATCCTGACCCCAATTAGGCTACATGCTCAGCCAAGTCCGTTTGTCTGTCTCCATTCCCCTGTGCATCTCCCCCCACATCCTCCTGTGCACTCTCCCTCTCACTCTCTCTCCCTGAAATAAACAGATAAATAAAATATTTTTAAAATTAATGTGGCATAATTGCATTGGGATTATAAAATAAGTGAGTATGCAAACTGAATCATTATTTATCCTAATAGAAGAACGTCAGTCTATACAATGATAGATTTTGAGTTGGCGGAATTTGCATGTAATTTCAAAATAAATGCCATCATTTAATTTTAGGTATAGTTTATACTTAATATTTGCTACAAATATCATCTGCAGGTTTATTCAATCATTTTTCTTGTAGGAAGCTTGCTCTCATAGAAGGGCTCATTAAGATCAGCATTCCGTTCACAACAGCTCGTAGCTTATTGACCTAAAAGTCACTTTGGTTGCAAATAAAATTTTTAGCTCACATTTTCTTTCCTTGAATTCCATAAATGTATTATTCTATTGTTTTCTGGCATGTTAAATTTGAAAAATCTGATAGCAACCGCATTGTCTTTAAATCACTTGGTATTTATGTCCTTAAGGAAAAAAAAAAAAGTGCTTATTTTTTAGTCCATTGTCTTTACCAGTATACGTCTTATTTTGGCTCTTCTGGGTCAACTTTCTCAAGTAAGCCATCTTTTATTTTAATACATTGTTTCAAGTCTTCTTTTATTTCAGAAAAATGTTTCTGAAATTTTAGTTTTTAATGTTTGTTACACACCATTGCTTTGATTTTATTTGCCTCTGTTTCTGAATATCTTTTAAGTAGTTTGTATCTATTTATTCTCTTCTTTTTGATTAAAACAATTTCTTCCTTTCCATCTCCTACTTCTTTTAAGAGGAGGTGTAGAACTTCTAATTTAGTTTCTATTTCTGAAATAGTTTCTTTTTTCTTCTAATTATTTCTTAAATTATGTAAGATCTTCTGCAATTTTGTCTCTCCAATCACATCATGTTTTTTCTTAATTCTAAAGTTTGTTTTCTATCATTTTATTAAAATTCTGTAGTTTGTTTTGAAATGCAAAGTCAGTTTTTTTAAATTTTTGGATATGTCTTAATTACTATAAGTAAGTCACTCTGCTCTTATTTTTATTTCATTTATAACATATTTGCTTAGGTACAAATGAAATTAGTTTTTATTTCTATACTCTTAAGAGATACATCAAGATAGCCTTCCTAACTTCATAGCTCTAGGATTTCTGTTACTTTTATGGATGTTAAAAAATTATATAGCCATGCATTTTTGAAATCTGTTAGCTCTCTTTTTCTTTCCCAATTCTATCTGAATCTTCTCAATGTAGATTCTATATCCTTCAGTTTCTCACAATGTAGGATTTTTCTGGAAAGGACATCTGGTTAATGGGTTGCAAGGGTCCATAAGGCCCAACCTCTTCTGCCACAGACTTTAGACAGTGTCCTTCCATTTGCCTTTGAACTGGAAGGTGCACAACCCTTACCTAGTTTGGGCTGTTGCGTACTGATTAGCTGCACAAGTTTCTAAGGAATACCATTAATTCATAGGTGATGTGAAGTGCTTAAGCTCTCAGCTCTATCCATATTCCCTTTGCCAATCCCCTGCTTCCATTCTCATAATTGCTGGTACCTTGTAGATCTCGTTTTATTTATTTATTTTTGTTTGGTTTTATGTTATGTTTGTATGATTTATAACAACCTTATTGAGGTATAATCCATTTAACATAAAATTCACATTTTAAAATGTTTATTTCAGTAGTTTTTAATGTATTCATGAAGCTGCAAATCTACAATTACCTAATATTAGAAAATTATCATCACCTCAAAAAGAAACCCATTAGCAGTCATTTCACATTCCCCGTTACTGCCAGGCCTTGGCAATCACAAACCTATCTAATCCATCGATTTGCCTATTCTAGATATTTCATAAAAATGGAATTTTAAAAAGTGTGTATGTTTGTATCTGGTTTCTTTCATTTAGCATAATATTTTCAAGGCTCATCCATATCGTACCATTTTATATTGCTGAATGATATTCTATCATGTGAATATACCACATTTTGTTTATCTATTCATCAGATGAACATTTGGGTTTTGTTTTGTTTTGTTTTTTGTTTTTTAAGATTTTATTTATTTATTTGACAGAGGAGAGCACAAGCAGCGGGAGCAGCAGGCATAAGGAGAGGGAGAAGCAGGCTCACCAGATGCAGGGCTTGAGTCTGGGATCCTGGGATCATGACCTGAGCTGAAGGCAGACGCTTAATGACTGAGCCACCCAGGCGCCCCGAACATTTGGGTGGTTTTATCCAAATCAAATTCTACTTAGAGAATTTTATTACTTCTCTATATTTATATTTTCACTGTAGCAAATTCTCAGTCACCCTATCAACTTTTATTTTACCTAAAGGAAGACTATTTAAATCTATTTAAATATGTAAACTTAGAGAAAAAATGTAAATATAAATGAAAGTAAAAATGAAAAAGTAAAATTTAAATATATTTCAAAAAGTTATAATTTAGAAACCATAGATGGTTACAAGTCTCTAGTTTGAGTGGGCTATATGGTGAAGTTGCGAGTGTTCTGTCAATAGAAATCATCAATCAGTTATTGGATGATAAGCTAATAGAAATATCATAAAGAGGTTTCCTCCATTGTTCTGGAAGTTACACTAAATGATCATCAAGATCACATCCAGTTCTTTGTTTCTATGACATTGTGTATACCAGAAATTATGGAAAAGCTTTAAATAATTAGTAACATTTTAAGTGGTCAGTTTTTATGTAGAATTAAATTTTTTGGTGGAGCTATCTATTCACATAAAATATGGGCATTTCTATTATCTCACAAAGTAATCATCCTTTAAGAAAATCTGAGCTCTTTTGCAAAATCTCTTACTAAAAATGACATGCCTTTGTAGTAAAATTAAGGCTAGGCAAGGCCACTCAGAATCAGTAAAACTTTGTAATTGGAACATAAAAACAAATGACAGTCCTTATAAATATACTGCTGCAGTAAAAAGATATATGAAATTCCTAATAAGTATGAATATTGCAGTATGTTATAGGATTTTACTTACAAAAAGAAATGAAAGTCAGTTCTGAAAGGATGAATAAGAAAGGTTTCAATTAGGTTGCTTTGTTATAAAAACAGAAATTAAAATTACAAGATGTATTAGTTTCCTGAGGATGCCATAACAGATTGATTACTACAAACTGAGTGGCTTAGAACAACAAACATTTATTTTCTCACAATTTTGGTGGTCATAGATCTAAATCAAGGTGTCAGCAGGGCAAGTCTGCTTGACTTGCAGGAACCTCTAGAGGGAAATTCTGTTGTTTGCCTCTTTCAGTTTGTGGTTGCAGTTTTCCAGCCCTGCCTTTACTTTCGGACGGCCCTGTGCTCTGTCCTCTTCTATCCGAAATTTCACTGTGCCTTCCTCTTATAAGGGACATCATTGGAGGTAGGGACCATCCAGGATGATATCTTTATCTCAAAATTCTTCTTCTTCTTCTTCTTCTTTTTTTTTTTTTTCTTCCAGAGAGAGTGTGTGTGCCTGTGTGCGACAGGGGAGGGGGGAGGTCAGAGGGAGCGGGAGAGAGAGAATCTTAAGTAGGCTTCCTGCTGAGTGTGGGGCCCAGCACTGGACTGGCTGATCTCACAGCCCTGAGATCATGACCTGAGCCTAAATCATGAGTTGGATGTTTAAAGGACTGAGCCACAGAGGCGCCCCTCAAGATTTTATTACATCTGCAAAGACCCTTTTTCCATACAAGACAATATTCATAGGTTCCAAGAAGTAGTACATGGACATATCTTTTCATAGCTACCATTTCACCCAGTACACAAGTATGATGGCATACTATATAATAATTATTTTCCAAGCCAGAAGAATTTTCCAACATGATCTAATAGGTTGATTGTGGGTTCAGTGGGTACCACATAAAATAACGTATTCTTTCATGGCGTACTGGACTCAGCAGTTATTAGGCACAAAGCACTCAAGTGTTAGGGAATATCATGTATGAATCAATGCAATTTCCACATTATATTGACACTATTCTCCTACTTAGGAATTGTAAATGACTAATCCATTCTATAGAAAATATACATTATAGCAGAAAGACTCTTTCAGAATAAGCCAAAACTCAAATAAAATTAGCTGAAAACTCTGATCTGGTTCTAAAACTGCAAGTTCCTGGCAGTTTTGGATTTTTTAGGAAAGCAAAATTATGTTAGCTATTGAGAAAAACTAACAATGGCATTTTTCAATTCATTTAGCTGGAATTTAAAGTGAGTGTTTACAGCAGGGAAAAATGATATTTTATCATATAAACTAAAAATTATGAGTATAAAATAAAACCTTATTCCTAAAGAAAATATTTTTGGAACCATTTGAGTAGGCATATAAACACAGATATATTGAGAATAGTTCACTTAAATACATGTATATATTATAAATTGTATTATATACTTATATATTAGGCATATATAATTGTGTGTATATATATATATATATATATAAATCTATAGAAAACTTAATGACTCTTTAATTTTCAAAGTTCACAATGAGGTACTAAAATTTACTTTTCTAGCTTTTTTTTTTAACCCTTAGATGGTAATTGTCAGCTTTGGAACATGCTGAGTTGTAGTATTTACATTAATACTTTTGTTGACTCAGGCCAAAATAGAATAAGGTCTACTGTTATGTCTTTGGGGACTAAGAAGGAAATTTTTAAAATTTTATTTCTGTCAGGTGTTATTTTATTTATTTTTATTTTTTTATTTCTGTCAGGTATTATTTTAAAGAGAATGTAAAATACCTTACAAGTTACAAATTATATTTAGAAGAGTCTCTGAAGGATTTGATTACCTTATTGAAACCCTGTGCTGATTTCAGTGAAATCATCCTGAAATACACAAATACTTTACAGAGTCTTTCTTATGTTGGAATAAAAATAAAGATATTTTGAGACATGACCATGATAGAGTGACATTGCCTGATATTTGCATCAACAAATTGACAGTAAAAAAAAAATACTTTTTTCCTTAATCAGTAGCTTTTAGCATTCATAATCTCTCTTAGTTGCACAATTGTGCTAAATAATGTTCCATGATTATGAAAATGAAGACATTTCTAGCACGGTGGGACACCTGGCTGGCTGAGTTGGGAAAGCATGTGACTTTTGATCTAGGGGTTGTGAGTTCAAGCCCTACTTTGGGTATAAAGTTTACTTAAAAATATATATATATATGTATATTTATAGAACAGAAAGATATAAACTCTGGATTCATGAAAGGATGTATGTTTTGAATGTATAGTGTAAATATTCCCTTGCAGAAGTAAAGGTGGACTTGCTTTTGAAAAAGACTGTCAGTATTTATTTTTTGTAATATCATTGTAATGACATTATTTTTAAGACTATGAACTTTCAAATGCATACTCTATATACTTCAAAGAAGGTAGGGAATATTTCCAGTATTAAAGAGTGACATACTTCTTCAGAATGCAGAGGAAATGTGAGGAGTAAAAGCATTTAGAAACAATAATTTTGAAAATCATTTTTTCAGCCAATATGAATGTGTTAGGTTCTTACGTAGTGAAGTACTGTTTCCCAGGAATGTTGAGCGTCCACATTCTTGCATCCTTTTGTTATCCAATTTGTAATCCTTAAGGTACTCAGAAATACTCAGAAAATTTTTTAAAAAGATTTTATTTATTTATTTGATAGAGAGAAAATACAAGTAAGCAGAGAGGCAGGCAGAGAGCGGGGGTTGGGGAGACAGGCTCCCTGCTGAGCAGAGAGCCCGATGTGGGTCTCAATCCCAGGACCCTGAGATCATGACCTGAGTCAAAGGCAGAGGCCCAACCCACTGAGCCACCCGGGCACCCCTATTATTATTTTTTTAGCTAGGCTCCATGCCCAGTTTGGACCCTAGCACAGGGCTTAAACTCATGACCCTGAGATCAAGACCTGAGCTGAGACCAAGAGTTGGAGACTTAACAGGACTGACCCATGCAGGTGGCCCAGAATAAACAGGTTTTTTACAAGTATTGCACTTTCTGGCTGAAAATTTTTCAATGTTTAACAATTCATATAAATCTTAATTTGAATAATGTAAATCTAGAGGTTATATCCAGATAGTGTGATAACAATTCTTTACATGATAAGTAGGTGGACACTGAATGATAGACTTGTGAATAGTTCTACTTTTACAAAATTAATTATTTAAGTAATATTTTCATAAAATAAAACACTAAAATTTTAAAATGTCTGATATTCACTAATTATATTTCTTTTTATTTTACTAGAAAATCTTGCATAGTTTTGAATAATAAATATATGAACATATTTTTATTTTTTTCCATTTAATTTTAATTACATATTGCATTAAAGTATATTGAATTTTTACATACTTGGGAATAATTACATTTTTTATTTTTTTAGATCATTGTGTTAAAATCTTTATTATTATCACCAATTAGTGATTTTGCTGAAAATAAAGGCAAGAAAAATGTTTTATGAAATAGATATGTAATTATTCATGAAATAGTAACATTATACATAATATATACATATACATATTTTAGTATATGCATATACTAAAAATATTGTGTGTGAGTGTACATATGTATTTATACATCCTAACATTAGTAGCTTAGCAGCTTATCTACACAGCATCCTGACATGTGTAGTGATAACTACAGTTATTTATCTTTGCTGTGATACTAACGTAATCCTCTGAAAATGATTTCTTGATGCGTATTTTTTTTTTTTTTGCTGTTGGCATTAGAAAGATATACCTGCTAAAGTAAGAGGATGGAACATATATTATTTTGCAGTTTGCTTAATTTATGGTTTTACATATTAAGATGTATGAGTGTGTGCCTGCCTTTGTATTCATGTATCCTGTTGATGTCAAGGACAGACCAGATTTGTTCTTGTAGGAGATCACAGTTTAGTTGAGGAGAAAGATACACAAAACTGACATAAGCAAGTACCCATGAAGGACTCTAATGGCATGTTCCAAAATGCCAGGTAGGCCCGTCATGACAAGAAAATAAATTAAAATGACAATGTATATATGCTCATTAATGCATTTCTGACATTATAAAAATGTTTCTTGTGGGACATTTGACAAATATGGGAAGGTATAAAATTTAAAATTTTATAAACAAAAATATTCACAATGATATCTAGGGAAAACTACTATTAATATTTTAGCTATAGTTTTTAGTCTTATTTAGGTGTGATTATTTTCTATGTACAAAATTTTAAAATATTGACTAGATTTGTATGTATGAAAACAAAATTTTCACTTTAAAAAAGAGTGTACATTAAAAATATGAAAAAGCCTCTAGAATTTTGCTAGTCTTAAATAATATTTTTGGTATACTTCTTTTGTACTGTTCTTGTACATGCATGCATATTTATATGTTGATATATTTATATGTTACATAGTTATTGAAGGAACATCACTGTCTGAGATTCAGGAGCACATGAAAAGGGAACTAAATGCTAAATAACAGATAATATCACATCCTAGTGATTTATTTTTATTTTCAATCAAAATAAAGGCAACATAATGGATAAAATAATTCAATATGAGTTTTAATTATCAAGAAAAATCATTAATTAAGTTTGTTGGCTATTACAATTGCTTTTATGTTGCTCCAAGCAAACTAATAACATGAATGAGGCAAACAAAACTTTGTTTAATAATTCACTGAGCCTAGGAGCACAACTGTGTAGTTTGGATATTATTAGCAAGTGCCTGAAGAAAGAGAAAAACATCGTTTCATGTTTTAGGCTTCTATCGGGAGAAAGTCTCCATCGGCAGCCTTGATGAAGGATGTGTGCTCAAGAGGTATTTCCTTGTACAGGGAAAGAAGCAAAAAGAAGCAAGTTAAGGTAGTATTACAGGATTAAACCTTACAGTTTAGGCTGCAGAATTAATTTTTGACCCTAGGATCTAAATAGAATAAAAGTAGTGTTAATTTGTTAATATCATGATTCTTTTTTTATTTTTAAATTTTGAATTGTCACCTCCTGATTTTTTTGGAGTTAGATTCAATACATTTTTATTTTGCATTTAAGAAGACTTTTAGGGCCATTATTCTGGGCCCATATATATCTGAGAATGTCTGTTAGTTTTCTGTATGAATGGGAATTCACTTGCAGATATATAAAATTTCTGATTTTTAACATTTTCTTTAAACTCCTGTCAGATTACTTCATTGTTTTCTGCAAAGGAGGAATCTGAAGTTAACTTGTTATTTCCTTTTCTATTTATAAATTTCAAATTTATCTATCTTTATAAATCAAAAATTTACGAGGTTCTGTATGGTGTCTCTTTTTATATTGATCATTTTTCCTTAGAATGTAGTAATAGTTTGCATCTGCATTCTCAGCTCTTTTTAATCTAAAGAGTTGTTGTTTTTTTTTTTTTTTTAAAGATTTTATTTGTTTATTTGACAGACAGAGATCACAAGTAGAGAGGCAGGCAGAGAGAGGAGGAAGCAGGCTCCCCGCTGAGCAGAGAGCCCGATGCGGGACTCGATCCCAGGACCCTGGGATCATGACCCGAGCCGAAGGCAGCGGCTCAACCCACTGAGCCACCCAGGTGCCCCTAAAGAGTTGTTGTTTTATTTGTTTGTTTGTTTGTGTGCCTTTTTTTAGAGTTTATTTATTTGACAGATAGACCTCACAAGTAGGCAGAGAGGCAGGCAGAAAGAGAAAGTTGGGGAAGCAGGCTCCCTGCTAAGCAGAAAGCCTAATGACACCGACTCTGACGGCGGTGCTCGATTCCAGGACCCTGAGATCATGACCTGAGCCAAAGGCAGAGGCTTAACCCACTGAGCCACTCAGGCGCCCCTAAAGAGTTTTCATGATGAACTTAAATGCTGTAGATTCTGCTTCAGTTTATTTCATTTCCTTCTTAGAAACATCTTCCATGTTCTCTATCCCTTTTCCTTGCTCCAGGCCACAGAAGATGCAAATTTTTGTGTGATTTTCTCTCTACTTAATTTTTCAATTCCTCATAGGATCTACTTTCTTTTTCTTTGGCCATTTATGCTTGCTCTCTCATTACAGGGATTGATTTTGACTCCTTGAGACGGTTCTACTTTGTCCTTCCTGACCCAGAACGTATGTTTCATCTTATTCTCCCCTAATTCCCACTGGTATACAGTTCTGCGGGTCTGTGGTTTCACTTTCCACAGTTTCAGTATCTGAGTTCATCTCAGTATCTGAGTTCATCCTCGGTTCAAAAGCAGATGATCCTTTTTCTCATGTATCATTGGAAGGTCCCTAGTAGCTTAATGCCATGTCATAGTGCCCACGCCATTCACCTCACTTCATCTCATCATGTAGGATTTTATCTTCTCACATCATCACAAAAGGGTGATTACAGTGCAGTATGAGATTGAGAAAGAGGGACCACATTCATAAAACTTTAATTACCGTATATTATTAAAATTGTCCCTTTTTTGTTATTATTATTGCTGCTCTCTTACTGGGTCTAATTTATAAATTAACTTCTCATAGGTATGTACTTACAGAAAAAATATAGTAGAAGGTTCAGTGCTATCTGGGGTTTCAGGCAACCCCTGGGGATCTTGGAAATTATCCCCCACAGATAAGGGGAGACTACTATTTTTAAATTAGATACTTCCCTCTCACTTTCAATTCCTAAAAGGAAATCAAACTGTTTTTACAGTAGCTTAAACATGCTTCAATATATATTCTGAAAAGATTTTAAAGAATACCAAAAATAATGATAAAATAATGAGAGCATCTTCCAACAAAATCAAGGTATCAAATATATCTTATGATTTAATTTTATTGACATTAATCAGATGTTTCCTAATGTCTTCTTCTCTGTTGTTTGTTATGTTGCATATTGTACTTAAAAAAAATGTTAGATATCATTCTGTTTATCTCCTTCATTTAGAATTACTGAGGCTAGAGAGATTAAGATACTTACCTCTATCTCTCTCAGGTAGTTAGTAGAGGATATGAAACTTCTGTCCCCCGTTCAAGGACTTCTGTCTTACAACATATTTCATCCTGGGTGAAAAATGTTTGACAGGTATATCATTTTTAAAGTCATTGCTTTCCCTTGATTTCCAATTATTTTAGCTTATCTTCTAAGAAAACCAGAGTATTCTAACAGCAAGGCAGTAGCAAATATCTGTGGTCCTCATTTAGCTGGATAGCTGTATGTCGTAGGACTGGACTTTCATTGGCAAATATTTAATCATCTGTCAGTTTCTTGTTGGTGACTTTGAGCTAATCAATATCCAATCATGCATTTATGCCATCTGTATTCAGTTCAGCTCCAACCATGGACCTGATTCTATTTAGATTGGCTTTGGAATCTATTCTACTCTGCACTCCTGTTATCACTGTTGTGTATTTCTTATTACTGTAGTTTTTTTGAATTCTCCTTGTATTCCTTTCATGCTGTCTTCTTCAATGCTGATTCAAGATGGCTTTAAAAATAATAGTAATGATTGATCATACCCCATAGCAAAATCCTAGTTTCAGAGATGTAAATCACCAATTAAGATTTGGGACTACATAATTGAAAAGACCCATACAGACCTTCTAAACCCAGGGCTGTAGAGACAAAATCAAACTCTGGGTATCTCTGAGATTCTTTCAGGGATACTGAGAGGTCAAAACTAATTTATTAATAGTTTTAAGGTTTTATTTCCTTCTTACTTTCAATCGTGTGAGTCTTCAGTTGGGTCTTTATAGGGGCTTACTGACCAAATGCCAAAGACGTGTTGAGCTGCCTTCTACTAAGACATAAAGAGAATTGCAAAAGTGCATAATGATGGGGTGCCTGGGTAGCTCAGTGGGTTAAAGCCTCTGCCTTCAGCTCAGGTCATGATCCCAGGGTCCTGGGATCGAGCCCCGAATCGGGCTTTCTGCTCAGAGGTGAGCCTGCTTCCCTTCTTCTTTCTCTGCTTGCCTCTCTGACGACTTGTGATCTCTGTCTGTCAAATAAATAATAAGTTTTTAAAAAATGCATAATGATGTGCTTCTCAGTATTTTATGTTATATAGAGCATAATTTTGTTTTGTTCTTAGAAGTGTTTTTATATTAACATGTAATGAGTTCATTTTTGTTATTTTAAAATGAATTCATAAATATATTAATTTTTTTTGTGTGTAGAAGTTATCACCCACTTTAAGCCCTGAATTTGATTTCGGACTTTAACATTTACAAGTTGTACTATTTACAGCAAGTTAATTAACCATGCTGAGCCTTCAGACTTTAAATACAGGACTAAAATAGGATCAACTAAACATTAAATAAATGCTATTTATTATTAATAAGTAAGATTCAGGATATTTATGTTGCCTTTTTCTTTAGAAGTTGTGAAAACATTTTGTAAATGATAAAGTTTTATAAGAATATTTCAGCTGAGGGACGCGTGGGTGGCTCAGTCAGTTAAGTGTCTGCGTTTGGCACAAGTCCTGATACCAGGCTCCTGGAATCCAGTCCTTAATCAAGCTCCTTGCTCACCGGGGAGCCTGCTTCTCCTTCTGCTTGCCACTCCCAATGCTTGTGCTCTCTTTCTCCTGTCTCTCTCTGTCTGACAAATAAATAAAAACTAAAAAAAAAAAAAAAAAAAAAATTTTAGCTGTCATTAGCATTCAAGTCTGTAGATGCCCCAAACTCAATCCAATGACATAATTTCCAGAAATCAAAATTCCCGGTGCTATTTTAAATTGCCCACTCTTTATGTGCCTAGAAATAGTACTGCTTTATCTCATGGGTCTTCATGCTCTACATTTGGATCTAGAGTTATGAAAAGCTATATGTCTATCAGCATTTTAAACATAATGTTATTTTTAAAATTGAAGATCTGCTCATCACAGAAAGGTTCAAATAAGCAAAGTAATGAAATATTTGTTCTTAGCATGAAATATTTAATATAATTCTCCATACTTTCTATAAAGATTTCCCGTTTAAATGTTATTTTAAGACTTCAGATCATAAAGTCTCAATTAGGTGTGATTTTCTTTAATGACTGTAACTTCTCTGAATCTCTCTTTAAAGAGAGGGGTGTATCCTGGGGTGTCAACCTGCAGCAACTAATTGCAGTTAACAAAGTGATTAGAAGATGTGCTCTATTTAAAATCAGGAATCCTGAGTACATAATTCAAAAGAATTCCTCTTAATAGAGAAGATAAAATGTAGAAAAATATTTTACACTTCCAGGGGTGAGGATCTTTTTCTTGAGGATAGCTTCTGTGTCAGAGCTACTCTGTACATATGGCAAAAGGATTTAGGTTTTAGCTAAAAAAAAAAAAAATAAATGAAATTTTAAGAATGACTAACAATTTTGTGTGTTCACAAGCTTTGAGTAAAAGGTTCATATAAAGACACTATATGCTTTTAATTTTTCACCAAATTAGAGTATATCCATTGTATTTCTCACATTGGTAAAGATAGAGGTGATCTATGCCCATTCTGTTGTTCTATTACATTTTGTACGGTGGCATGCTCTTGCCTGATGGCTGTTAGGAACAGATCAAATCTAGATGGGCAAAGGGCAAATTGGTTGACATTGGATTTAAACCCCTAATCCCATCACTAACTATGCGATGCTCTAATAAATTTAAGCTGTGGCAGCCTGAAGCACACATTATCCACAGAAATTTAAGGCAAGCAAATGTATATGAAACGAATCTGATTTTTAACTCTTCTATGGTGTGGCTATACAGAGAAAAGTAACTACTTTATTTTTGCTATATCTAATCTGTGAATACTTCTCTTGAATCCTAATGTTTGAACAATGTGTGTGGGTGGTAAAGGGAGAGAGGAGTGACTATTCAAATTATTCTGTCAAGAACAATCCAATTACTTAAAGTGTTGTTCAGTGTTTGTTTATTTTGTGATAAAATTTTTCATTCTCTCAAATTATCTCCTCATCCCTTAAACCACTGTCATCCTATATGAACGCGAAGGTCTTTGTATCTTTGTAAATTAGAGGATAAAGGGACTTTGTTTTGGTCTTTGGGTTTGTGAACCTACTGGTATCCAGGGCAATGACATTTTTCTACATGTTCAGGACAAATCCTGCAGGTGAATTTGTATTCTATTTTTCTGGTTTGGGTACTGAAAATCTCTCAATCACCTCCCATTGCTGACTCACCTTCTTCTCAACACTATTGACTCCAACCACCACTATCAGACCATACATAGTTTGATAGATGCCATCTCACCACATCATGATAGATGCTATGGTGGGTTGTCTGGCCCTCAGTTTACTTCAATCCATATAAATAGTAAAATCAAATAATCTGATTAAACTGTAAAATCAAATAAATCTGATAAAACTAAAATGTAAACCTTTTCTGTCCTTGGTAACACTTTGCTCTAGATTATTTGTGAAATGCCCTGAAAAGTCACCTCCTGTCAGTGGTTGAAATAGGTAGTCAGGGGAGAAATTCCTTTTGTTGTTGCTCTTTTCAGCAAAGCATTTCTTTTTCTTTCTATAATTTTTTTCCAGGATTAAAATGGAGTGACCTTTACTTTTACTTTTTCTAAGTCATAACCCCCTTCTTTCTCAGTTGAGCTATGATTTAACAGTGGGATATAGAAGGAGAAATGTTTGAGAATGACTCTGCAAGCCTGTTTTTGGTGTATTACATTAAAACTTAAAAACTCCAGTAAATTTTCTTTTAAGATTGGCATGAAGGAGGGCACTTGATGTAATGAGCACTGAGTATTATATGCAACTGATGAATCACTAAACTTTACCTCTGAAACTAATAATACACTATATTAATTAATTGAATTTAAATAAATTTTAAGAAGATTGTATCTAGGCTTGCAAATTCGATGCGCATGTATAAATGTACTTTAAAAAAAAAAAAAAAAACACAAACAGCAGAAAGACAAGTCCGTAATGTCTTAAGATATTCAACATCTGGATGGTTACATAATAAGTCACTGTATTTACACTATATACTTTTCTTTATTTCCCATATTTTCCATTACTTTTATGATCATAAAAATAAGTACTAAATATCCCTTTTATTCTTAGAAATACCACAAAAAGGGGTGCCTGCGTGGTTCAGTGGGTTGAGCCTCTGTCTTCGGCTCAGATCATGATCTCAGAGTCCTTGGATCGAGTCCCGTATCAGGCTGTCTGCTCAGCGGGGAGCCTGCTTCCCCCTCCTTTCTCTGCCTGCCTCTCTGCCTACTTGTGATCTCTCTCTGTGTGTCAAATAAATAAATAAATAAATAAATAAATAAATAAATAAATAAAATCTTTAAAAAGACCCACAAAAATGACTTTTCCCAGACATCATTTCCCTATCCCTGCCAGATAACATAGCATAGAAAATGAAACAAAGAAGATGAGATGTGATAGGATTATTTGGTCATAGTTGAGAACTTCTTTAGGATAAAACTAACTTAGGGATGCCTGGGTGGCTCAGTTGGTTAAGCAGCTGCCTTCGGCTCAGGTCATGATCCCAGCGTCCTGGGATCGAGTCCCACATCAGCTCCTTGCTCGTCAGGGAGCCTGCTTCTCCCTCTGCCTCTGCCTGCCATTCTGTCTGCCTGTGCTCGCTCTCTCTCTCTCTCTCTCTCTGATAAATAAATAAAAAATCTTTTAAAAAAATTAAAAAAGGATAAAACTAACTTATAATTCATTATATATATATATATATCTTATAATTATGATGAAATTTTAAGCAAAAAATGTGTGATTTTCTTTCTTTCCCCAACTTGATAACATCTGGTTGAAGTACATCAGTTAGCTTGCCTTGTATAATAGTGAGATTGCTTATGTAAAGAAGACATAAGAAACTTATTTAAGTGTACCAAAAAAGGATAAACTTTAATCAGAACAAAGAGATTTTTCAAAGGCAGCGTCTTTCTAAAATCCCTATTTAATCTCTAAAATAAAAGGGATGGGCAAATCACCTCTGAGGTCCCTTACTACCACAGTAGTCTCTGATAGCATGAAATCCGACTCCCTAATGAAGGATAATGTTGCACTGAATTAGGCCAAAGAGATTTACTGATAGGAAATATGAGAAAACCCTATTAATCAGCAAAGGAAAGGGGCCCAGGACTGGCTTATGACTTTTTTTTTTTTTCCAGAATAACAAAAACAAAGTAGACTACATTTGAGTTTAAATAATGATGTTAAAATAACATCAGCATGTGAAACCAAAATTTTCAGTATTTCAATTCTAACATTAAATTACACATTTAAATAAGATATAATTTTGATTATACTCATGGAATTATTTTTTAAATATAATTAGTGCTAGAAGCAAAATATTTTATTCTTTTATTTATTTATTTTTTTGGTATCTCTTATGGCATTCCTTAGGGTCAACCAGATGGGGCTTGATAAGCTAATTAATTGCAGTGACACTTCATTTATCAGGAAGCTCCTTTTCAGGCTGATTTACCTGTCTAAAACCCCATAAAAATTTGGAATTTTACCCCAAAGCTACTTAAAATTTACATCACACACACATTAAAAAAAGCTTAAAATCAAAGTGAGATAATAAAAACATGAAAAGAGATAGCAGGCTGATAAGGAAGGGAAAGATAACTATGAAAAACACAAGAGCAAAAAAGCTTAGTGATTTAAGATCACTTAATCCAAGAGTATCATTCTTATATACCTGCTTAAGTGCTAAAAGAGGCATCCTCATGTTAACTCTCACTGCAATACTTATGGTTCATAATTATGCTAATTATTTTTTTTTAATGGTGAAGATTATGGTATTTGTATCAAGGTTTCATCAAAGATTATTGAAGAAATAAAACTTTGGCTCTAAAAATGGATGTATTTCAATTTTCTGGGAAATATACTTTTTAAAAATGAGTTCACTTCATTATAACAAATTATAAATAAATATAATTTTTTTAAGTATCTTCTTTTTATTCTTCTTTTAGTGGAACACTATTTTCCATAGTGTCAGCTAACATTGGGTTGAAATCTTGCTTTTGTATTTTAAATTCATTATTCTTTCTTTACTTATTTTTTAAAGAGCAGAAGATATTAAGATTCTGAGACCATTCCTTTGGACAGTGTTCGTATTGTGAGCTACAAGATCATTTTTAAAACTCTGCTATTTATAACTTCTTACTAGACTTTAGCTACTCTGGGTGTATAATTCAAAAGTGATTGATGTAGAAGTAATGGCTAGTTTACTGTAGTTATACATTTTATATGTATCCTAAATGAGCAAAAAATTATAATCTTTAAGCATTAAAGGGTTCTGTTTAATCCTTTTTCCCCTTTTTGTGGAGAACTATTAGGAGCCCATCTGGGGGCTGAAAAGGAGCAGGAGCGCTTTTCTAGGAAATTGCATGAAGATGAACGGTAGATCCTGAGATCATTTCTTTGTATCCTGCAGACGTTTAAAGCAGACACAGACAACAGTAAATGATAGTTAGATAAAGGCTAGGAAACAAAGAATAGAGCTAAACATGGACAGTGAAACTAACAAATTAAGCAGTTACCGAGAAAGTAAATGGGAAAAATGTCTGAGAAATGTCCAAAATAGACACTGAAAACTGTTTGAGGGGCATTCATGGGATAGTTGGTCTGTTTGTGCTAAATATGTATAAAAGGGCTGAGATAGGGTGAAAAGTTTCTTCTGAGACCTGTACCTCTGAGTACAGGATATATTTGAATAAAAACTTATGCAATATAAGTTTTAGAACTTTTACTTTGTGCACACTTTTGTAATATCTGTGAAAATGATTCTGATATGTAATATAGTTATATAATATAATAATCCCTGGTATTATTAATAAAAATATATTAATGATGTCTTCAAACAACTCTTTCCTGGGTATTATTACTATAAGGCAGTTTGTCACCTCAAAATTAAAAAGACAAATCCTAATTGTTGCAGTAAGGACCCATCTAATACTGGTTACATTAATTATAGGTACCATTTCTTTATAATCTAGCAAATGCAGTAATACATTTAAAAAGAGACTATTTTAATTACACAAATTACATTTTTTTAAAAAAAAAATTTAATTTAATTTTTTTTCAGTGTTCCAAAATTCATTGTTTATGCACCACACGCAGTGCTCCGTGCAATACGTGTCCTCCATAATACCCTCCACCAGGTTAAACCCACCTCTTACCCCCTCCCCTCCAAAACCTTCAGTTTGTTTCTCAGAGTCTCTCATGGTTTGTCTCCCCCTCCAATATAAATTACTTTTAATCAAAGGATTGCACCCCTTCATATAGAATAATGATTCTCTTCATTTTTTAAAACATGTATAAGTTTTTATCAGTTTTTCAACTTAAATTCCCAAACTTAAATTTTATACAGACTGTCAAAATAGTACTAAATTAGCTATTGCTGGGGCCGGTTCAGAATTTTCTTCTAATATCACCATTTCCTAGGAATTAGCAATTCATAGTTCTTTTGATTTAACTATTTTTAATTCTTTGTATAACTAGACTATAAACTCTATGAAGGCAGGGGCAATGTTTAAAAATTTACCACATCACTCAGTGTTTAGTATGTAATAGATAGTCATTATATCAGTGACTAAAAGAATGAATGAATTAGTGGATTTTCCCCTTCTTTCCCAGTTATTTTGGCTGAAACATATAATCTTCCTACTCATTGTCAATTCTACTCCTGACTGTTTCCTAAAAGTTAATATAAATTCAAAAATAATGTCTGTCCATCTTTCTGTCTGTACTCCAACTTGGGGTTTCTTGTCTTTATTTCCAGTCTGATGATGGCACTTTCTGCTGCCCTTATTCTCCCATGTTAAACCTTGGCACTTGGTCCACAACCCCATCCCCTCTCTCCCATTATTTCCTCACACAACAGAGTAGATTACTCCATTAAAAAAAAAAAAAAAAAATTAGCCGGAGGTTAGAGACCTTTGTCACTGACTCTAAGTTGAGTAACTACTTGAAGTTGAGTAAATAGTATTGTGCAACGATGTGAGGACTGTCAGTGAGTAGCATCAGTTGAGTAGAAAACTTAATATTGTGGCTTAGACATCTCTCTCTTACTGTTCAAAGAACATTTCTCTGGTGAGCTTAGATACACCATAGCAGAATCTGAAATCTGAATCTGAAATGCAACCTCATTTTACCTCAGCCCAGATATCTAACTTACCCAGCAGCTTCTTGAAGAAATTGTACCAGGGACCAGAATTACTTTCCACAAAGCATTCCAGATACTGTCAAGGGAGTATTTGACATTCATCTAATAGTTGCTGTGGCTGCTTTTGAAGAAATTTTAGACTCCAGTACAAATTGATGCTAATATTTGAGTTTTGGTAATCCTTCTCCAGGTAGGGATGGCTTTATGGTTATCATAAAAATTGAGGTGTGTGGAGATTGAAGCATTTTTAAATAAAATGCAAGTTAGTTTTTAACCGGAGGTTAGAGACCTTTGTCACTGACTCTAAGTTGAGTAACTTTTTCTTTCTTTTATTTACTTTCTTCAAAGGCATAACTAATAAACAAGATGAGCTACACAATTTTTTGAGTAAATCTTTATGTATATTGTTGTGTTCTTTGTGTCTCTGTTGTGTCTTAACTCTACAATTTAAAGTCTAGAATCAACTAAATTCTGGAATATATTCCTATGAAGTATCTACCTGTCACTCACTCTCAACTATGGCATAGTATTTTGTACAAGGGATTGCTAAAAAGAATAGGAATATTAGAATTTGGTGTTAATGTTGCTTACCTGATACTCATTCATTATCCTCTGGCATGCACCCAGCCCAATTTGAAGCCTATGATTACTATATGGACAGCCTCGGCCCCTGTTGTCACTGGCTTCCCTCTTAGCCTTCTCTTGCCTTTAGCTTTAAAACAACACATCCTAGTCACAACATGTATTCCCTCTCTTTTCCTGAGAACGAATTATTACCATACTATAAGAATAAACTACTATTTTTGAGTATTTACTGTGTAGGGCTTGCACCATACTGAGAACTTCAAAAGAATATTAGTTAACATTTATTTAATGTTCACTAATTTCTGATACTGTCCTAAGGCCTTTCTTTTACCTACATTATCACATTTAACCTTCTTAAAACTCTGTAATGCATATATTGTTAGCCCTGAATATTATGAAGGACCAGAGTATAAATAACTCGGCAAAAGTAGAGAAGCTTTAAAATAGTTGAATTTGATATTTACACTTAGGTTTCTCTGATAGCAAGAACCAGAACACTGTCTCTCAAAACTGATGGTTAGTACTACCTTCTTTATAGTGTGGCAGTTAGGCCCAGAAGCCATCCCAGGAGGCATTTTCTGATAGATAAAAGGATGTTAGCTTGGGGCCATCTGAGCACAACTTCTTTCTCCCTCAGTGAATTTCAGGTAGCCACACTTCTGTTCAGTCTTTGGCTTTCTCTAGCTCCTTATTTTTTATACTAAAGGATTTTCGACTTCAGGGTCATAACAAATTAATTACTCATCTCAAAATTACTTACAATCTCTTTCCTGATAACTAGAGTTACTTTACAATTTCCTTTATTCTTGGTTACAACATACATCTTTCATATATCAAAAATATCATACTTCTCAACTAAAAATAATAGTACAGTTCTTATTGTCTTGACAAGATTCTTTGCTGACTAAACTTTAGTCAGGCTCTTTCCTGAAGCTTCTTCTAGGTCCATCTGTGTACTTTCTTATAAAATCTAGTTTTTGCAAGACTCCTGGGAAGTCAGTTTAAGCGGAACAGCCCGCTGTCTCACCTTCAGTGTCTGATCAGGTTCCTCATTTTCTATCATCCCCTAGGTGCTATCCAATCATCATGGCCGGTCTTCAGCGAGAACCCTTTTTAGGTCAGTTTAGCCAGAATCTGCTTATCCTTGACTTTTCCTTTTAGTAATTTTCCATCAACTGACCCTCACCATATTTATAAATTCCCACTTGTCTGTGTTGTGTTCAGAATTGAGCCCAATCTCTCTCTTCCACTGTAAAATCCCATTACAGTGATGATCCCTATAACGTATTGCAAAGGTCTTGAATAAAGTCTGCCTTACTTACCATCTCTAATAAGTGTCATTGATTTTTATTTTCCTTAACAGTGTAATTAAATTCAGTTATAGAGTATTGAGGAACATTTTGATAATGTTTTCTCACCTTCCTCCTTCTTCTTCCTCTTCATTGCCATTAATACATTAAGATACTGTCTAATTAGAACACTTCCCATTTTTTCTTTTCCCAATTTCTTAACTAACTATTCATAGAAATCTCTAGTTTAATTCTTCTTTCTCTCTGCTTTTTGAGTATATGTTAAGAATATATGTTCTATACCTTTCTTAAAGTTAGTTATTTTTATTTTTTCATGAACTATCCTTTTGAAATCTTTATGAAACAATTATGTCCTGTTACATTCAATTAAAGTACTGGTTTTCTGATTTTCACTTTGGTAGTAGTTTGTACAGAGTCATTCACTTACACTTTGAAGGACTTCAGAGTAGGTGGGAAATTATGTAAATTGGAAAATGAAGTGTTTGACCAAAATTTTCACACTCTATTGCTCTTAATCTTAGCAGGAGAAAACAGAACATTGATTTATTTCAGGAAAACATATACTTGTTAAAATAGATACTAGGATAAATTTGAATAACTAATACTTATAGAAAAGAGGATGATGTTGACTCACTGCTGTTTCAGTAGATGAACAAATTTCTGTATTTCAAAAGGTAGCAATATAAATTGGCTTTTCTGTAATTTGTATTTTCTTTATTCCTGTAGACTATTCGTTTTCTTTGATTCATGACATTAATACTGAGAGAGAACAAAATTGCCACCTTAAAATATGCCATCTTGGCGTATTGATTTTTTTTAATTAAAAATGCTTAAGAAACAGCCAGTGCAAGAAAGACACTGTGACCTCCTTTGTTCCTCTGAAAGCAGAAAATAAATCTCCCATGTGAAGGTATCCTCTCTCTACCAGGAGAGTAAAAGGCTTTATCCCTCGAGATGGGAAATTCAAAGCTGAGAAGGCTGTATGAACGAGCATTGTTAGTACTTCTTTACTACTTTACTTTGAAATTTGATTTTGTTTTTAATGTTGATAAAACTGCAGTTTCCTCAAATGAAATATTTTCTGGATCTATTAAACAATGGCCACTTACTGTTCTCTTATAACACCAAATCCTTTACTTCTTTGTAAGCAGGTATAAACAATGTGTTATTCTGGATCTTATCTTGTTTAATCCACTCTCAAATCATACTTTTACTGGTCACTCTGCAATTAGGTGAGTGAGTTTTTTCTTTCTTTTTCTTTTTTAGCTGTCATAAGTTTTTTTTTTTTTTTTTTTTAAAGATTTTATTTATTTATTTGACAGAGAGAGATCACAAGTAGGCGGAGAGGCAGGCAGAGAGAGAGAGGAGGAAGCAGGCTCCCTGCTGAGCAGAGAGCCCGATGCGGGACTCGATCCCAGGACCCTGAGATCATGACCTGAGCCGAAGGCAGCGGCTTAACCCACTGAGCCACCCAGGCGCCCTAGCTGTCATAAGTTTTTTGTTATTGCTGCATTTATTTATTTATTTACTTACTTACTTCTTTTTGCCCCAGGGGTACAGATCTGTGAATCTTCAGTCTTACACAATTTTCACAGCACTCACCATAACACATACCCTACCCAGTGTCCATAGTTATTGCTGTTTTTAATGTGTGATTGCATTTGTACAATGGAATGGGTCCTTTGGACTTAGAAATGTACCAAGGAATGAGGAGGAATGAGCCCTAAGTAGGAGAACTACTTAGTATGTGAGAGTCATTCGTGTCAGCTTTCTTAATTATCAGAACTCAGTGATTAATAAGAATTTAATAAATATTTGTAGAATGAGTAAAGACGATTATCTTTCCCCTGAATGAGTTGAGTGTCATGGGAGAGATGAATTGCAAGATAGGCAGAAAGCAGAGCCCCATGAGCCTTTGTTATGAACCCCTCCATCCTTCTACCTTACCTCTGTGCTGAAATTTAATCAAATAGATCTTTCTCTTTCCATTCACAGCCTTTTCGTAAGAGATGTAACAGTTTTATTTGTTGCTTTGCTTATTTTGTGTTGCCATCCCTAGTAGGGTATAATCTCTAGGTGAGCCAAGAGCCAAGATTTGAACAAATCTACCTCATTCAAATTTTCAGCTTAATGGATGTGAAAAAGAACCACTTAGTTAAAATGTATTGATGAATGACTTAGCTCCTGCATGGGTCCATTTTGATTCTGCTGGAAAAAAGGAAAGGGAACACTGGAAAATACTTTTCTTATCTGGTACATCTCTCTGATCTATGCATCAAACTTGTCATAAAACCACATTGGTCATCATTTTGTATTGTGTTTTCAATGACAGTTGCTCTCAATAAATTAGATAATTGTTTTACAAGATAGTATTTAACTAAATATGTAGTGCTACTAGCATTTATAATGGCCACTCTGGAGCTGCTGAAAATTAGTTGCCTAAAAACCATTTGGACCTCAGAAATTTTATTTGGGAAATTTTGCATGCAAGTCTAGATTCTTATTATACTTCCCAGCAATTTAAGTATTCCTAAACTGAAGGACCCTAACTTTTTCATCCTCGTTGAAAGTTTGAGAGGAGACTGTATGATAAAGGGACTTAGTCTGATTCTCACTGGCAAAAAAGAAGAGTATCACAGTTGAGAGAAATGATTAACTGGGGTCCATGATTAATTAGGGTTTCTATAAAGATTGGAGATTGCCTCTATTACTTGCAACATCTGCTAGTGGTATAGGGTGCCCAGCAGAAATGCAAAAATGAGAATAATAGGTGGAGAACAGCAAAGGCAAATGGAAATTTCATATTGTCCAAATGGCACTGCTTTATAAGCATCAGGTGGCTTTTGAAAGATTTCAGCCATAGAAACACACAAAAAAGCTGACACTTGTGTTTACCCCATCCTTGACTGGGCTGTAATTCAGGAGTCTTTCAGGCCAGACTTCTTCCCAGGTTTAGGGTTACTGACAGGGTTAAATTCTCATAATCCTTCCCTGGGGCTTTGTAACTGCTTACCCTTTGATCTCGAGGTAAAGTGCTGTGAAGTGCATGTAAAGTCCTGTCTCTGTTCACTCCCCTTGTTAATCTTCTCCAAAATTACTTCCCCATTAACAAAGAAAAATCAGAATTCCTTGCACTGGCAAAATGCCTCTTCCCAGGCTGGTGATCTTTACCTTTCCCCAGTTCCTTGCCCTTTTGTCTTATCCTTTGTCTTCTCCCCAGTAAACATTATGCTCTTTACACATTTTTCACTGATTTACAAACACCATAAATCTCTTTTCTTAGGCTGTGCCATTTGCCATGCCATTTTTCTTTTTGGAGTCACTTCCCCTCTCTTCACTTGGCAAACTGTGCTTCTGAGTGCCATCTTAAATGCTACAGCTACTGTAGGCTGCTCCTGAATCTTGTACAGAGGTAGATACCCCGAAGCATTAAATGTATTCTTCTGTCATAGTAAGCATCACTTATACTGCAACTCATCTGTTTATATGCGTCTTCACCACTAGCCAGAGAGCTCTCATAAATTTTCACTGGCAACTACTTTATCTTTATAAAGCTGGCTTATTTGGTGATCCTCATTCAAACTTTTGTCAAATGAAGAAATTAACTTGAGAGGCCAGCCCCTCCTAAAATAAAGAGCCTAGCCATATTGGAAGGCTTCTTTGAGAAACAGTGGTCTAGAATATTCAAACCAAATTAAATCATAAAGTATTAAAGATAAAAAAAAGTCTTTCAGCAATCATGGGGAATACACAATTCTAGAAATAGGAGTACAAAACAGGTTTAAAACAATTACCTACTGGTTTTAAAGTTTTTTCAGAGAATTTTAGGTAGAAACACTGAATGACACTTTTAAGACTTTACTGAATATCCTAGTAACGAGGTGGTAACTCACCAAGGCTTCAGATTCCACGGAAGTAATGGCTACTAATAGATTTTCCAGAATTAGTATCAAGATTTTCCAGTATTAGCAGGATACAAAGTAAATGTGGATTAATTGGTTATCTAGGGAGATAATATAGATCACTAAATGCAGAGGGATGACATCAGAAATCTGAGTACCAGCAATATTTTTGGAATAGTCAAAAGAAAGCTATTTCCTACACAGACCTATTTCTGTAGAGTGGATTGATAGGTTGATGACCTTATTTATTTATTTACTTATTTATTTTCATTTATTTCATACTATTTATCTGGTTGTGCCTGGGATGGCATTGTAGAGTATGCCTGTGTGTCACACTAGCAAATTAAGGCATTGTCATCATCATTTGAAATTTGCCTCGATCTGCCTAGACCCAACAGATCCTATTTTTCCCCCTTGAGTTATACTGGTAACGTAAACCATTTCCTGGCTGAGTCTAAAGCAAAATAACTAAAAGAATTGAAAAATTCCCAGGTTCTAAATCACATACAAGAGTTATTGGCAGATTGTGTCCAGGAGTAATTCTGAAAAGCCCATAGTTGCCAATTTTAAACTCTAATACTAAACTTTTAATACTTCAGGGTATTGATTAAGCTGTGCTTTCAACGCAGTACGTCCTAGGATAAATATGTGCATTTACACATGATTTGTTATTCTAGAACATTTTGAGTTTGGTTAGCAAGAATATTAACATATCATTAATTCACTTCTTAATTGAGAACTAAAAAAAAATCTTAAAATAAGTTTTTCTGTTTGTGGTGATTCTACTCAGTTAATGAAATTCTAGAATATGAACTTTGAGAGGCTATTGATTAAATTGTGCATATATTTATGTGGATATGTCAGAATCCACTATTCAAAATAATTTTATTATAATAGTAATGGTTAATAGGACATATTTTCATAGTTGGACTTTTTCTTTCTTTTTTTTTTTAGAATTCCAAAAGATTTAAAATATTCAAAATTAGTGATAAGTTTGGATTTTATTAGACATAGCCTCCATAGAGTCAGGAAGATAAATCTATAATGAAGACTTTGATGAAAACCTATATAAAATCTGAACACTATTATTTGTACGTAATATAACATGAAAGAAAACAATACAACATGAATTACTGCAGCACTACAGAGAGAAAACAAAAAGTTATATACTGAGAGTCAATATATTTTTCTTATGCAAACAGGAAATGTAACCTTGTAACTCTGCTAAAAGCAAATGTTTCCATGTGTATGCAACAATTCTGCTTCATTCTGTTGCAGTTACTTATGAGGTAACTTGTTCTCTTACATGCTTCATGGTATAATATGTATAGCAGCTAAAGCACTATAATATGATGTGAAAGAAAATACACAGTTATGTGTCTCTGATGCTTACTTTCAGTTGAAATCAGAACTTTGAGTTAGAAATAGAGTTGACAGTTGGAGACAATGGTAATGTTGCAGTCTCCAGGTTTCTGTACCTTTGGAACAATTTTTTTTCCCTAATAAAATATCTTTATACTTTTTTCTCTTTAATATTAATGCACTTTGAGGAACTTGCTTTCACGTATATATTTCCTGGTAAATGACATTTCCTTTTACACAAGGTGCAATTTTTGACATAGTTGAAATGTTATGCTGTTGACTTATGAAAGTTCAATTTACCAGCTTTATAATTCTGTAATGTTAAATATGTTACTGATTAGGTCACAGAATCTGACACTGGGGCTCATAGGGTAGCCTGTGGTGCTGTGTCATTCAAGGATGTCTAAATGTAGTTTTAAAGAAATGTAGTTTATTTCAGTGAATTTAATCTTAGTGCTTTTTACTTAAGAGAGATGTTTTAAGGGGATTAAAACAGAAATATTTTGTATTTTTATATGAGAATTATGTTTAATGAAAGAGAAAGAATATTCGTGGCATCTTTATTTTAACATACTAATCTTAGTAACTGAAGTGATAAAGATAAGTTTTTACATTGCTATTAATCCTGGGGCACTTTCTTATCCAGCAGTGTCAACAAAAACAACAAGTAAATCCAGTGTTAATGAAGTGAAAATGATGATAACCCTATCTCAAAATAGGAACAATGTGGTAATATAGTGAGGTGTGGTGGTGGTTTCTTTAGCATATGCCTCAGGGACACATTTCTACTAAATTGTATCCCTGCTAGCCATAAGCTTGGGACTGATAAGAGCCACATACGGGCATTAGGAGAACCTTTGTTCCATTAACTCAAGTAAAGGAAAGCTCACTACTTCACGAATTCTCAATTTTCTTGACAACTACATTAGCAGAATATAGTACTGAAATGTGTCAGATGTACCTGAATCAGAGATCTCCAAAATTAACTTTAAACACCAGCAAAATCATCATCATCATTGTCATCATGATTTCAATTGAGTTCATTCAAATTTTGTGAGAAACACAAAAATATTATAAATCGTATTTTGGGGGGATGGACAAATCTGTAATCAATACTTTTAATACTTTATTGGAAGTCATTGTGTCACTTACACCCTGTTGTACTAATAGAAGTTAACTTTTTTTTTTTTATGAAGGTAAAAGATCTAACAATATAAATAAGAAATGACACCTTTCGGGGTGCCTGGGTGGCTCAGTGTGTTAAAGCCTCTGCCTTCAGCTCCAGTCATGATCCCAGGATCCTGGAATCAAGGCTCGCATCCGGCTCTCTGCTCAGCGGGGAGCCTGCTTCCTCCTCTCTCTCTCTCTGCCTGCATCTCTGCCTACTTGTGATCTCTGTCTGTCAAATAAATAAATAAATAAAATCTTAAAAAAAAAAAAGAAATGACACCTTTCATTTTGAGAGAGAGGATGAATAATGCTTCTCACTCCACTACTCCGCCCTAACTTATAGCTGTTAAAATTTATTTAGTAGCATCACTAGTACATGTTCCATCTGTTATGAGACAAGCATGCTTTGAAGTCCTAGGCTTTGCATCACCTACTCTCTCATGCCTGTACCTTCATAAAACCAGATGGAGAGTAGTATTTGCTAATTTATCATTTCAATAAAAAAGTTTAAAAAGTAGTATTTGCTAATTTATCATTTCAATAAGAAAGTTATTTGTATATTTCTATAGATAAAAAGGACAAGTTTGTGATAGACTATGGAACTGTAAAAACAAATGAGATACAATATTGTGTTGAAAATATTTACTCATAATTTCATAAATTCTATATGTTGTATCCTGCTTTAGGTCATTAGGCTCTGAGGTAGATAGATGAATGACAGTCGTATTAGATAAAAGCTGATCAGATTGGCCTCAGTTTTCTAGTGAAGTAAAGACAAGTAATAAGAGAAAGACAAAAATATCACAAATCATATTTTAGGGGATGGAAAAATCTTTGATCAGTAGTTTTAAGCCTACTGAAGATGAGTTACAAGTAAAGAAGAAAATTATTTCATGTCTGGGGCCTGACAGTTCTTAGGGAGACCGATAATTCTCTAAGGGAAAGAACTTAACCAGCTTTTTCAACACTGTTTTTTTTATTTACCATTTATCCCAATTATAACAAACATTGGCTATTTAATGCATTTATTTATACATTATTTTAGTATTTACTGCAGGCTAATTAAGTGGCTGACACTTACTTAGGTGCTTTCCGAGGTACCCAGTTTTTTCCCTCAAGAATCTTAGAATGTAGAGGGGAAAAAAAGGGCAAGAGCACAAAGAGTTATAGTAATAGCAATATGTGATAATAGCCGTATATATTGCACACAAGCATATACATGCAGTAGGCATTTTAAATCTTTTAAACACATGAATATATTGTAATAATAGTTTAATATTCACAATATTTAAATGTCCTATACATTTTAACTTTGAAGTCGTGTAACAACTCATTTTTCTCTTCTGCAAAAAGGAGTCATAAAAATAAGACCTAACTCATAGAATTATCTTGAGATTAAATAGAAGTTCATGTTACAGTACCTGTTCAATAAACATCAATTATCATTGAAGATTTCTAATAGATCAGTTTCTAATTTTCTAAATGTAGTTCTCATTCTTATGTCTTCTACAGATTTTAGTTAAAATTGTATGTAAAATTTTTGTCTCTTAATCCCACATTTCAATTCTCTTTCACCATCCCTTCAGCCATACTTTGCATATACACACCAAAAATATCCTTGTTTTCTTTATCGGCATAATAGGCAGTGAAGAGTATAAGGAAAAGAGGAAGTAATATTAGAAATGATGAAAAATAGTCCCTGTCCTCAGGAAGGCAGAATTCTGCAGTAAAAACACAATATATCCTAGAGATTAAAAAACAGGTTTCTACCAACTAGGAGAGCAGTTTTGGGTAAGTCACATCATTATGAACCTTACTTTCTTCTACTGCAAAAATAAGATGTGTGTAAAAATAAGAGGCATGTTATGATTCTAGAATCCTACAATGGATACCTGGAATGAACAAATATATTATAAAGATTTAAGGAAAATTTGCCAAACAACTGAAAGGAAGCATATTTAAATTGTAGAAGCAAATGAGTTTATGCTTAATCTTTCATAAAATTTCACATTTTAAAAGAGAAAAATTACAAGAGACTAAAATGGTCTTCTTTCCAAATATGAATGTATTCATTCTGCAGATGAATTATAATTTTGTAACAGCTCTGCTATCTCATCTACTCTGGGTTCAAAGCCATATTCTGGTTCTCTTTAGAGAACATGCTATTTTGGGATTTATCCCAGCTAATAATCAATGCAGGGCCCTGTGGCAAAAACTCAACACAGATGCATAGATGAATGCTGATCTCATGATATCCGCAGAACCACTACTTCTGGTTTAGCTACTAATAAATGAATATTTGCGTAGTTTAACACACAGGGGCTGGAAACAAGTAGGGGCGATGGCCCCAAGAGGTGTCAGGAACGATAAATGCTAAAAACCTGGAAGTGTGGTTGTTGATGGTCTGTGAGAGTGTTACAGCACGGTAAGTCCCAGAAACTGACAGCTAGATATCAAAGTAAGAAAGATCACTTCTAGATTTTTATGTAACAGGAGGGGGAAAAAAGCTTTCGCACAGGAACTATAGATGTATATAAACAGTCTGTTATGAGAAAGTCATTTTCAAAGGCTATAGGGATTTGTGGGTTTGTGAGTGAGAACTGTTAATGCACTTTCATGATAGATTTTATATACCAGAGAAGATGACCCTAGCTGAACATTGCTCTGAAATCAAGAATTTATAAATGTATTATCTTCTTTTGTATTACCTAATTTTTCTCACTAAATAAATCTTCTTTTTAGATATTTGCTCGTAAGAGCCTGGAAGACAGAGACCCATGCTCTTTTCTTTTCTATCATTTTGCAAGCTAGGAAATGCCCAGCAGAGTAATTAGTACATGATAGGCCCACAATAATAAAGGTTTATGTTAAAAATCCCCTCAAACACATTTATACACCGTTTTTCTTTTTTCTTTTTTTTTTAAGTTTTTATTTATTTATTTGACAGACAGAGATCACAAGTAGGCGGAGAGGCAGGCAGAGAGAGAGGAGGAAGCCGGCTCCCCACTGAGCAGAGAGCCCGATGCGGGACTCGATCCCAGGACCCTGAGATCATGACCTGAGCCGAAGGCAGCGGCTTAACCCACTGAGCCACCCAGGCGCCCTATACACCGTTTTTCTTACAACAATCTTGCAATGAAAATAAAACAGATATTATCCATGTTTTACATAAGAAAAAAAATGAAGAAATTCTACAGATTTTTAAATGACTTATTCCTCCTAAATTATAGTACTTAGATCCTGTTCTTCTCTTTTTAAACTTAAAGCTTTGGCTCTCCTATCACCTTGATTTTTCCCCATTTCAGCATGCATGGTAACTTATACTCAGAAACCCTACATAGTTTCTTCTGTGTGACATTACTAACAAGGAGGTTAGCCAGAATGCAAGCCCGCAGCTAAGTGAAAATTATATTATCATGAGGTTGGGAGTGAGACTCTATTGAAAATAAAAGTATATCCTACAGAACACATTAAATGGGAATATAGATTGTCTCTGAGAGCCTGCCCAAAGAGATGCCTGGCTTAATTTATGCCAGTTTCTTTTGGCATTAAAAAAAAAGAAAAAAAAAGTAATTGTAGAAGGGGAATATTAGAGAATTGGGGGAAATTAGTGTGAGGAAGACTTGACAGCATGAGAATAAATGTTCTTTCAGTAACAATAGCAAAGACATAGTTAAAAATCAGATTACATGTACTAGACTGAGAAATAAACTAGCTTCTGAGAGACGGGAACAGGTTACTTTTTTCCTCAATAGGTATCATGTCCTCATTTGTAGAATGTATACAGCAGTGTGAAATTTGTTTTGTACTAAGTGGAAAGGTTAGAACAGTTTTAGGTATATTTAACCTTTAGTGTATTGACTCCATAGAGTTTAAATAAGTCATTTGGAAATCTTTTTTTGCTATACCTAAAATAATCTTCCAATAGTTGAGATAACCTTAATGATAGTAGACTTAACTTTATGTAACTATTTCCTCCTGGATAGTGGCTATTTCAAGCTATGTTCTCTAGGAGTGTCACTTTTCAGGCAAAGCTCCAAATACATGAATATTGCTTTGGGCCCAGAGAGTAAGCTAAAATTTCCTGGATACTCTTGAATTTCGTTATATATTTGTTTCTCTCATAAGAGAGTGAATCTCTGTAATAACTCTAAATAAGAAGTTTATTACTGAAGCATAAAGTGTGAGAAAAAAATAAACAAAACTGGATGTTATGGGATTTCATTTCTAGCTCTAATGATATGCAATATTATAAGAGATATCACAGCTTGCCTAAATCTTTACTCTTGATAAATCTTCCCTTTACTTACTGTACCCCCACTTAGGCATTCTGGCCACCTGTCTAGAATTCTGGAGCCTTTCTGTATTTCAGTGTCCTTGGTTCCTTTTGTTCTGTGTTTATCAGATTTATTACGATGTTAGGGACATAAACGACAATTTAATTATGAAATTCTTATGAAAATGTTAAATCTATCTTCCCTATACAAACCTAATTGATATGTTTCCCTTCCAATGAAAGCTAGCAATTAGTAAGAGTATTGGTGGAATAATTCATACTAAGATCTTTATCATTTTTCCTAAGTGAATATATAATGTGTAGGTCAGTACTTGCACTTAAGCAGGGTATTTTTGCCTAAACCCCAACTAATAGTGAAATTTATATATTAGCACGTATTGTGCTTTGATAGGGGGAGCTTTCACATATTAGCATACATTCTAAGCATTTTTCAGGCACAGTGTCTTGGGTAATCACCTACTCCACTCTCCCTATAAAGCCAACCCTTCCTCTAGCTCCAAGATGTCCATTAGAGAGCCCAGCTGCTGTCGGCTTTCCAGGCATGCAGCCAGGTGGCTATGAGCCTGAAGGTTCCAGTGCCAGAATGTCACAGGATCCTCTCAAAGTTATTTGGTTAAGTGCAGGCTAAGATTGCCCATAATATCTGCTTTCTTCTCTCTATAGAATATGTCATAAGAATAAATGAGATAATTTAGGCATTTTGAGATACTAGGAAGACAATGCATTCTAGTTATTCGGGTTACTATTGTTTTTAGTATCATTGGTAAATGCTACATTGAAATTGGCATGAAGGTAAGGTCTGACACTTTCCTATTACTGTATTTGAATATAAAGCTTCTGTAAAATTGGTTGCAGTTTTGCTTCAGGTTACCAAGATATGGTGGGATCTCTCATTTTATTGAATTCCAAGTTGTGAAATACCTTCCCTGTCTAAGTCTGCTTGTAATGTACACAATTCACTTTGTAAATAAACAGCATTTTTCATCGTTGACATGTTGTAATTTCCCATAGAAATGTAGGCTAAATTGATGAATTTATTAGAAGGTAGATAATAAGGTGATGCTCATTTATTTCCAGGGATGAATATTGCACGAATGCCTAGTTCTTTCTTTCTTTATTGTTTTCATGCTGTGTCAAACAATGAAGAAACCCCAAATACCAAAAGGGGGGAAAATAGGCAAATAGCTTGTGAATTAGAGGGAAAAAGAAAGAAAGAAAGAAAAACTTGCTACAGAAAAGACTATTACTTTAAATTCAATCTTCTCTTTTTTTATGCATGAACAGAGGGCAGATTCTTCTCTGCTTTGAGACATTCCCACATCCCTGTTTTCTCAGATTAACACTTCTACTTTCCCAATTGCCTAAATCCTACAGAGAGACACTAGTTAATGCTGCTCAACTTCAGAGCATACATGCAGGCTCTAAACAGCAGGAGGTCTGAGACATTACTTTAGCCACATGACAGGCCAACATTTTTTCCCTTTAATCATCTCCCTCTTCATTTTCATTGGATCATTTGTATCTGACAGGGAACAGCCTGCCTCGTAGAACAGGAATGTCCTTATTTATCCCTGAACTAGACTCTACCAGAAGCAGAACTTCCTCTTCAAGCACAAGGTAGGGATTTTGTGTCACATTGGACGTTTCTGGATTGACAAAAGGTAGAAGTTTTACTCCCAGGGTGCTTGGGTGGCTCAGTTGGTTAAGCGTCAGCCTTTGGCTCAGGTCATGATCTCAGGTCCTGGGATCGAGCCCCGCACAAGGCTCCCTCCTCAGGGAGAGCCTGCTTCTCCCTCTCTCTCTGCAGCTCACTCTGTTTATGCTCTCTCCCTCACTTGCTCTCTCAAACAAGTAAATAAGTGAATTTTGGGGAACAAAAAAAGTTTTCCTTTCTTCCTAATTTTTTTCCCCTGTGAAGAAATGGGTTGAGTTCCTTATTTGAAATGTCAGTATGTTATAAAAGTATTGTAACCCACCAAAATGTTTTAGACAAAATTCATATAATAGAACAAAAACATAATAAAGGTCCTGATGTAATCCTTCTATAGGATAAATTTCTTTTAATTCAAATGTATATATCAAATGATACTCCCTTAAATATTAGAAACTGATATGCATTATCTTTATGAATAGTTATCATGAGAATACCATTTTCATGCCTGTATTGTAATAGCACTATCAATATAATGTATTCATATCATTACTACTGGAAATGTTAATTCAAATCTGTAATACTTTACCAGAAAATATAAAAAGGATGCCAAAATCTGTTTTAAGAAAGTGAACCTAAGACCAGAGATATTTGTAGTTTATATTTCCAAATAGTTAGCAAAAAAAAAAAAAAAAAAAAAAGAGAGAGAGAGAGAGAACATTATATATTTTGTTAAAGAGATGACTACTTTAACATTGTGTGGGTAATTTATTATTATAAGAAATGGAATTTATTTCCCTCTATGCTTGAGATATTTCTTGGCAGGGGATTACTCACCTAGGAAACTATCAATTCTCTCAGACTACTACACTCTCTTGTAGTACAAGGCTCCCCAGACTTTAGGACTTTTTCTTTTTCTTATAAATTACTGATTATGAATAGATGCTCATGGTAATATTTCTGAACCCAGGAAAGGGTGGTAAGGGAAGAGGAAGTAAAGGATATCCTGTATGTTCCTTTGTATTAGAAATGACTGCATTCTGAAGAGAAGGAATTTGAGAGTAATTTTTCTCCAAGACTCCTTTATAGTATTGAGGGTTGCAGTAGTTGCTGATCTGTGGTCAAAATTTATAAACTCTTATTAAAGCTTATTATCAAGGGATCTCTAATTCAGCAAATTTATTTTCTGAACAGTGGATCCATTGATATTAGAACAGAAACACATAAATAAATCCTTTTATTTGAATATTTATATTTATACAGCAATATTTTCATCTGTAACTGGACACTGACCCAAATATAGTGAAATATATATATTTTTAAGTAAGAACAGTGTTTTTAAAGAAATCTTCAATGATTATAAGGCCACTTCTATGACAATGTATACCTTTTTCCTCAAAAATCTAGGGAGAGACTTTCACATTTTTTTCTGTATGAATGATGTCCCTAGTGTATGCATTCAGTGGAACTAAACAAAGTTGTCTCTCCCAACACATGGAGCCCAGGGTTCTTGTAGATAAAAGAAAGAATGGAAAGTATGGGTAAAATACATGATTTTCACCATTGGGTGTGTGTGTGTGTGTGTGTGTGTGTGTGTATGTAAAAAAAATATATAATTAATTTATATACTTAGTAAGGAATTCATTGCTATAAATTAAAAAAAAAAAAACAAGTAGAAAACAACTAAATGCTAAATACATTCAAGAGAACAAGATGTGAAGACTTGAGTAAACAATGGTGTCCTTGAAGGAGATGATGCATAGTCTGGCCAAGAAAGATATGTAGTATGAATTGGTAAGGAATATTCCAGAAAGAAAGAACATTAAGAAGGCAGCTGTATAAGAAAGAAAGACTATGTGCAGAGGGAATGATGAAAATACTGGCTTGATTGTAGCTGTGTGTACATTAGAGAATAAGTGCTTATCCAACCTTGGACTGTATTGTCCAAGGACTTGGACTGTAAATCAGATCATGGCAAGTCCTGAAAGCAAGACAGAAAAGTTTGCACTTGATGTAGTGAGCAATGGAATGCTATTGCAGATTACTGACTCAGAACAGTAACAAGGCTTCTGGAAACCAGTGGTAAAAATAGAAACTTTTAAGAAAAAAGATTCCGGAAAGGCAACCAGATTTCATACGTTGATAGCATGGAGATATAATGTATATATATCATGTCTTAAAGGGTTTTGCCATGCTAGAAAACCAAAGAGCACCAACAGAGAAAGAAAATTAAAAGTTTTCCGCCCTCTTTGATTTGTTGACAATTGAAGGACTCCTTAATGTGCTCATAGTAAGAATGAAAGGGGATGTTGAAAGCCTGGTGCAAATGTTAAAGAGGGAATGGGAAGAACTGGGGACTAGGTTTCCAGAGACAGTGGAAACTGATGAGTTTAAACTGAAAGATCCACAGCAAATATCATCCTCAATGGGAAAAAGCTTGCAGCCTTCCCGTTGAGATCAGGAACACGACAAGGATGCCCACTCTCACCACTCTTGTTCAACATAGTATTAGAAGTTCTAGCAACAGCAATCAGACAACAAAGAGAAATAAAAGGTATCCAAATTGGCAATGAAGAAGTCAAACTCTCTCTCTTTGCAGATGACATGATTCTTTATATGGAAAACCCAAAAGACTCCACCCCCAAACTACTAGAACTCATACAGCAATTCAGCAATGTGGCAGGATACAAAGTCAATGTACAGAAATCAGTGGCTTTCTTATACACTAACAATGAAAACACAGAAAGGGAAATTAGAGAATGGATTCCATTTACTATAGCACCAAGAACATAAGATACCTAGGAATAAACCTAACCAAAGAGGTAAAGGACCTGTATTCGAGGAACTATAGAACACTCATGAAAGAAAATGAAGAAGACACAAAAAGATGGAAGAGCATTCCATGCTCTTGGATAGGAAGAATAAACATTGTTAAAATGTCTAAACTATTCATGGGAAGAAACCGAGTAAAAATGAGAAAATAGACTTAGGAACAATGCTCTCTGGGAGTCTGTTAAAAATAAATTTCTATTTATAATGATTACTGACTTTTCTTTTTATATTCCAATGATTTATTTACATGAAGATTACTGACTTTTTAATGATAACCCAGAACACTAGAACATCTTGAATTGCTTTCTAAATCTTCAGTGATTAAGTTATGCTCAGATTGGTCTTCTTGGATATCAGTGTATACTAATCCTATAAGAATAGGTAAGCCACATATACATATATGCAAACTATGTAGCAACCAGAATATATGATTATTGAAACCCCTTTTCCTAATGAGAATGAATAATAGTTTGCTTATTATTGTTGATGCCAAATTAGCATTATAAATTTTATAATTCACCATAATTCTGAAGTTTATTTTTTAATTTTTTAAAATCATTTTGCTATAGAAGCAATATTTGAAATTTAAACTAACTTTTAAAATTATTTTGTGATACAACACACTTGCAGGAACATCTTATTCTTTTATAATACATTTTGAAATTTAAAAAATAAAATCAGTATTTGATGGACCTTAGAAAGAAATTCAAATGTCACTGGCTTATATTTTTTCTATGTTTGAGTTCTAACTTTTATGCCATTAAGACTATGTTATTCCTAATGTGAATAATGAAATCTAATTTTTCTTTCTTTAGGAACAAGGCTAATGTAAGGCCAGGGTTAAGCTATTATCATATTTATTTCTTATGTTAAATTCCTTTAAGAGGAATTTATTATTTATTAATAGAGGATGAATGCTTCTCTAAAATCTGATTTCTATAGGAAAAACATGATGTGTGCAAATATTTATAATATGCAAGAGTAATTTATCTTAATAATTAAGAGGCCTTTATTTAATTAGATGAACTTTGTTGTTAACCAATATAAACAGGATCCTAGTTAATGAATTGCTGATGTTCCAATTTTGCAATGATTTTTCATAATTTTTCATGATATGTTTTTGATTCTTATATAAACGAAAATTAGAAAGAAAGCAAGTTCAGAAGTAGTGAAAATGACTCTTTCAGAATGAGGACTAAACTAGCATCTATCCGTTAGTGAGGGTTTTCTTTATGCCAAGCATCATGATAAGTTCTTTACAAATAGGATTTGATTTTCTAACACCTATGATATGCATATTTATATTTTATACATATGTAATATTTTAAGTTTATGTAATATTTTACCCATTTAATTTGACAAAAAAATAACTTAGGGAAGGCACAATAAATGCTCCTAGTTCCCACAGTTACTAAATATCAGAGCCAGTCTCAAATCCAGGTATGAGTGATTTTCATAACCATGACTTTAACCACTCTTCTGTATTGCTTTTTGATATATGGTTCAGAATGAGGAAATCAGTTGCCTAAGAAGGTACTTTCAATGGTCACCTGGTATTTTCAACCAGAGAGACAACAAACCAAGCAAGAACATAAAAACTGTATTGAATCATGGAAATTTAAAGCTGGGGACACAATTTTGAGTTCATGTAATTCAGACCCTCTAATTAAGAAAACTCAGACTCAAAATGTCCAAATGGCATTACAGACAAATCACATCGAACATTTATCAGCTGTTTTTATAATCTAACTCTGTGGTAAAAGCCTAAAATGTCATGAGACCAGCCCCTTACTGCATTAAAGACATAATGGAGGAGGGGAGATTATGTCAGGAACACAAAGCTGAAGATTCCAGGATCTAGTTGCCAAGTTAGTCTCTACAGCTTTTCAAGGAAGAAAAAGAAACCTGTTTGTAAAAATAATTAGGCAAAATTTAATTTCAAATTTAGAAAATCTTTATCGAACATCTTCAACGTGCCAGACCTTATGTTAGGTACTTTCACATTTATTATCTTGGTTAACCCTTGCCATCGCATGTGGAGCTATTAACATATACAGTTACATAGGATTGATATTGATAAACCTTGTTGACAAGCATATTCATTTTATACTCAGCCACCAAGTCCACATACTCACAGTTAGAAATTATTTATTAAATCTTAACGGAAGTCTGCTGTGAATAGTAAGGCTTTGCCAAACAAAATTGCTTTAGTTAAATATGGCTTGTGTATATCTAAGTAATTCTTAAGCCGTCGGGTTGTTTATATTACTATGCAAGTTTTTATATCCCACAATGTCATGCTATAACTTCTGAGTGATGTATGGGAAGTTCAAGAATGATTTTGATTTCACATAATTTTTTCATGGTGATGTCATAACTTAATTGCCAAAGAAGAGGAGACAACTATATATGCAGATCTTTTTCAACTTAAAATGGGGTTATATCAGGATAAGCCCCACGGTTAGTTGAAAATATCATAAGTCAAAAATATTTTTAATACACCTAAATCGCAGAACATCATACCTTACCTAGCCAACCTCAAACACGCTCAGACAGTTACGTTAGCCTACAGTTGGGAAAAGTTACCTTTCACAAAGCCTATTTTATTATGTAGTATTAAATATATCACATGATTTATTGAACACTGTGCTAATTTATTGAATACAGAATGGTTGTAAGTATCTTGGTTGTTTACCCTCGTGATTGTATGGCTGAATTGGGAGCTGGGGTCACTCCTGCTGTCTGTCCATCATCAGCAAAGAGTCTTTCTAAAATATCACTAGCCTGGGGAAAGATCACAATTCAAAATCCGAAGTATGGTTTCTATTGGAATGTGCATCTGTTTTGCGCCATAACAAAAAAGGAAAAATTATAAATCCAAACACAATTTATCAGGGACTATCTGTAGTTATTAGAAACAAAAATGTTAAATAAATGTATACATGAGTCAGAATCAAAGTTTCTAGACCATTGTTTCTTTTCCACATAGTAGTCCTCAGGCAACCTGCATCATAATTACCTGAGCTGCTACTGAATATGCAGATTCCTAGGTCCATCTCAGACCAACTGATGCAGAATATCTGAGGGTTTGACACATGAATCTGCATTTTTAACAAACCTTCTGGGTAATGTCCATGCACACTAGAGTTTAGAAGCCTTGTTCTGTATTTTAGTCTAACATGTTCCCATACTGCCACAAAGGGGGGTTAAAATTAGCAGCTCCTTAAGATTTTCCCTTGTTTATTTCTGCTATAGTATCATGTGGGAGATTACATCTCATATGGACTAGGAAGGAATTTGTCTTGATAGGAAAACTTCTTATTGTTGGAAGTGATTATGTTCTTTTTTTGAAAACTGTATGAATGCCTACATGTTTGTGCATGGGTATGTGTATGTCAAATAAGGAGGAAAAACAGAATACTTCCCTCACCCTCACATGAAGAAAACCTTTGTACAACACAATTATGTAAATAACTTCAAGAAGAGATGTCACATTTGTCTGCATTTGTACTCATTTTTGATTCCCCTATCTACACAATCCATCTTAGTGAATAAAGGATGTCTTGTTCTCTTATGTAATGCGGTTTTTGAATTGTAGTCATGGAAATCATCTTAAAAGGCCATCTTGTCCTTCCCTTGACCTCCAAGCCTCATATATTTGAAATTCTATTTTTAAAAGATTTCCACAATTGCAATGTTCTGAAATCCCTTGGGGACCCATTTAGTGTTGAGCAGCTTTTTCATTATCAAAAGCTCCTTTCTTTCTTCCCTTGTTTTGCTATTAAAATTCATTTTCCTCTTATGTTTTCAACAAAAATTAAAAGAGCCAGGCACCATAATCTATGGAATAACCCTTCATTGAAGACTATTAATAATGGTCTTTCAACCAGCTCTTCTTTAGCCTAAATAATGTAAAGCTTTTTAACCCTTTTTGGAATTCTCATTTTCTAGCCCTTCAATTATTTCTCTTCCTCTACCCTGAATTCTTCATCCTTCTTAAGTTCTGAAGTGTGAAACTAGACACAGTAGGATCTCACCAGTGCTGAATATAATAGGATTACCTTCCTGTTCTTATTTACTCTACTCCTATTTATGCACCCTGTAGAACTCTGAGAGGTTCCGATAAGATATAAATGGGTGTCCTGATGCTCATGGTCTTGAATAATTTCATAGCACTTTTCATAAAGATATGGATGTTATTTCCAGGAACCTGGGTAGTTTGTATCATAGGTAATTACTTTCTGCCTATCTGTAGCATTCTAAGTTTCAATTAGATGAATTATTCTTCACTTCTACCGGTAAAGCCATTATTGCAAAAACTTGTTTGAGCAGAGCAGAACAGCTCTGCATTTTAACAGAGGGAGAAAGGACCACTTTATATCCAATCTGTAAAGAAGCTAGCATTTCCTTAAAAGTATGAAGTACAGTGATATAGAGTCCTGCTTTCCCATCCTAATGTGCACTGTCCAACATGCTCTCTATATTTTTCTTTTAAATCCTTATCATGCTTCGCTGTCCTAAGTCCTGACAGGAAAATCTACCTTGAGAATAGCTTTTATTCACCAATTTCAGGGAAATCTTAAGTCAAAGATATTTAAAATAGAACATGAAATCAACATAGCTGTAAATCAGATTTACACTTCTTTCATCAGTTTATCTAAAAATGTAGAGGACTCAGACTTTTGTTTTTGCCTTTTTGTTGGTGTTGTCTAGTTCCATATTGGAAATGGTCAATTAAATTACATATTCATTGTTCCATAAAAATATATTGACTTCTTACCATGGAAGTGCATGCAGTTAGTTTATCTGTTGTCGGAAGGTCTAAAGCAATAAGCACAGTCTGGTTTTTTATGTACCCTTTCCCTTATTTTCTATTGAAATAGGATTTCTTTTTGCCTTTTCTTTTTTAAAAAGTTGGTTTTGGTGTCATCCCATTTTGATTTCACTCCAAGACTTTTCTTCACACAGTTCACAGTCTCTTATATATAGATGAAGACCAGAGGACCTAGCCACCCAGGTGGTGGTGTTGTTTAGAAGGATGACTTCAGGAGCACATTTTTATCATCTCATTCCTCAATTCTTCCCCTACTTGTACTTGGTTAAATTCTTTTCATTCTCAGATGGGCTTATGGGAATTTAGGGAAGTTTTACAAAGGCAGGGAATGTTTTTGAACTCTATCTTAAAACACAGATGTTATCTTGTTATTCCCATGCATTTAACAGAACCTACTGCTTTTATGATAAAATCTACACTCTTGGGCACCTGGGTGGCTCAGTGGGTTAAGCCACTGCCTTCGGCTCAGGTCATGATCTCAGGGTCCTGGGATCGAGTCCCGCATCGGGCTCTCTGCTTGGCAGGGAGTCTGCTTCCTCCTCTCTCTCTCTCTCTGCCTGTCTTTCTGCCTTCTTGTGATCTCTGTCTGTTAAATAAATAAATAAAATCTTTAAAAAAAAAAATCTACACTCTTTTGTATGCTATGTCAAAATATGCCCATTTCAATTTCTCTGTCCTCTTCCAAACTGCTATTTTCTAGGTTATGCCTGCTATTTCCATTTTGCTCTTAAATGTATCCTGATGTGAATGAATATTATATAATTATTCTTCTATTAAGATGCAGCACAGGGTGCCTGGGTGGCTCAGTGGGTTAAGCCTCTGCCTTCAGCTCAGGTCATGATGTCAGGGTCCTGGGATCTAGGCCCGCATCCAGCTCTGTTCAGCAAGCGGGAAGCCTGCTTCCTCATCTCTCTCTGCCTGTTTGCCCACTTGTGACCTCTCTTTCTCTGTCAGATAAATAAATAAAATCTTAAAAAAAAAAAAAAAGAAAGATGCAGCTCATACATTTAATACATTTAAAAAGCTTCTCTAACTTCCATTAGTCGAACTTTGTTTCCTTCTTTATGTTCCTATGGCAGTTTAAAAAAAAATTGAGAGGAGTAAGAGTACACTTATCATGATGACCACTGAAAAATACTGTATAGAATTGTTGAATCACTATATTGTACATCTGAAACTAATACAGCACTGTATGTTAACTACACTGTAATTAAAAACTTTTAAAAAATCTTTGCTATAATATTTAATATTTTTATTAACAATTTTTGTTTAATTATCTGCTCTTTGCTCTAGAAAATGTGCCTTTAGATGCCAGGGCTATTTATAATCATTCATTCATTCAATTGTTCAATAAATATTTTATTTAGGTGTACTAGAAGTCAGGCACTGTCATGTGATATAATGCTGATGAAGAAATAAGGGCTACGTTTTCATGTTCCCTTAATTCTTTTTTTTTTTTTATTTTTTTGAGAGGAAGAGACAGCAATAGGACAAATAAATAAGTTTATTTCAGGCTGTGAAAGAAAGTAATAATATAATTAAAAAGCATTCAAATTTGGCCCTAAATTAAGGAAACTATTCAGTAAAAGCGTATCTGAGGATATGATCATTAAGTTAGAACCAAAATAATGAGAATGTGTTAGCTATGGGATTCTCTGGGAGAAGAGAGTTTCAGACAGATGTAGAATATGTGCTGAGGCCCGAAGAGCAGGAATGAGCTTGGTGGTTTGAAGAACTGAAAGAGGGCTATTGTGAACAAAACACAGTAAAGGTGGAAGGAAATTATCAGAAGTAACATAGGAGATGTAGTCAAAAACCATACAAACTGTTCTTTATAGAAGTTCTTCAGCAAATTTCTTAAGGGAATTGTAATTAGAATTGATATAAATTTAATATTTTTGTGTGAAATGAAGGCCATAGGATGAAAATAAAATAGAGTAATAGATTTAGATCTATAACCCTTACATATTTGAATCCAATAACAAAGTACTATTATATGTACTAATATAAGAATAATATATTTCTAACATCAGAGAAAATGTACAAAATACATCTGATGGTATTATACATAATATTATTATACAGACTAACTATTCATGCTTCTTTTGTGACCTAAAATAATTTGTAAAGAAGAAAATAAAAAGACTTTTTATGTTAAAGGAAGAGATGCTTTAAAGATAAGGAAACAAATTGGGTAATTTGTGAATATAATTCTTTCTATAGATATATTCAAATGAATTTAACTATAATCTTTTAAAAAATAGGAACTTTATCTGTTTTTCAATCTAATATTTACTCGGTGTCTTCCACACTGATACTTAATTAAACAAAAATAGATATCCTAATTTGTATTTTAAAAGTTCACCTTTGCTTAGACAATTCAAAATGATTTTTAAAAACCTAAAAGAAGTATAAGTTTTTGTTTATTAGCTTCTTTATACCAATGTTAAATAATTTCTACAATTTTTCTATAAAATGGGTTTGGATCAACTCCAAAATAATTTTTTGTGTGTGTTTTTTCTTTTATAATAAATAATCATTGCAGGTGGCCTATCATAATTAAGAAGAAAAAATCACGAAATAATTTTCTAAAGACAGAAAAATTCAAAATTACAAGTTTTTCTTCATGAGGCATGAGGCAGATGGTGGAGATAATGGTGGTTCTTGACGAGTAGGAGTAGGAACATCTCTACATTGTACTGTGGACAAGTGTCAGCCAAGTACATGTTTAGTGTAAAATTTGATGAACCTAACATTCTACTTTTATAGTGAAGTATTTGTGCACAAATAATCCCCATTTCAAGATTCTCTAATGATGTGTGATCCATATTAAATTCTGGGAATTCCCTGCAATATTTCATTCAACTTGTCAACCAGATTTATTCATAAATGAGAATAAATGAGCATGTCAGCGTAAGTTATTGTGGTAATTTGTGAAACTGTTAATGAGATATTTTCAGAACTCATAAAAGGGAAGAACTATGTCATTAAATTACTGCACAATAATTTTATTTTGATATAGTAAGTGAGCCGATATTTTATCAAAAATGACACCCTGATGCATCATTGGACTGAAGATGGACAATTAAATGTTTCTGTGAAAGAGGTCTGATGTTATTTAGACTTAGCTAAGACTTACAAAGGAATGTGGAATTTAAAAAAACAAAGGTGATTATTTTGAATTAATTAGTATTTTTTGAACTTTTTAGAAAGTAATTCATGAATATTAGGAAATAAATAAAAAAGAATTACCTACATTTATAAAAAACATACACAGACATTTTACAGTGTAACAAGTTATGTGGTATTCTTAAAAATAGACCCAAACATTAGCTGTTTACAGGATCAAAGGATAAACAAGTCTTACTAGTGAGTCCACAGGGACAGTTAGTTAATTGTGGGTATTAAATGTGAGCTCTGCTGTGCTGTGAGGAAAGGAGGAAAAGGACATGGACCCCAAAGAATGAAGACTAAGTGAGTTTATCTTAATTTGGACAATGTTTAAAATAAATTGTGTAAGCAGAAAAGGAAGAGTGATGATGTTGGCAGATACCACAGGGCATTCTACCAGGAGGGGGAAATGTGCTATTGGAATGGAAAACATTGCCTCTTTGAGTGAAGAAGAGGGAGCACTTATGGCTTACTAGAAGAGGGAGCACCTATGGCTTACTAGACACTGGTATAGGCAGTGTAGGCTTTGTAAAAACAACAACAACAACAACAAACAAACAAACAGTTCATTGAGTGTGCACTGTTCAGTTCTGTAGTATCATTTCTATGGGATCCAGAGAGCCAGTATAATTTTTGTAGTGCCTTTAGGAACATTAATTAAAGACCAGATCATCAAGGATTGGCACACCTCAAAGGCAGTACACAAAATATATACAGCCTCTAAATACAAGAACCTAGTATCAAAACAGGAAAACATACATATAGATAGGTCTTCATGATACCTCATTATAAGTATAACTCGTAAATACTCTTCCCTTCTAACTGTGGTTTCATTTTGTTTCCCTTAATGTATCTGGTGGATGACCATCTTTCTAAAATCTCTCCTACCTGAGGCTTTTATTTAACTCAGTAAGAAATCATTACTGGCTCTCTTCCCTAAATAAAAGCAAGGTGAAACCCATAAGGCTTGAGGCAGACTAATCTTAAACCTGACGGGTATAATCATCATTGATCTCATAAGAAAATATCTGCTGGGTGCTTATTGAGCATAGGGCCTTAGGTAAGAAACTGGGAATGCACTTAGGGGTTCCCTGCCCCATAGAACCTATAATTTCTGTATTGAAATAGGAGAAACACATAAAAAGAAAAAAAATGTATTGAACTGAGTGCATTAAAAAGTGCCATAATTCTTTAGGAAGGCCACAGACATAGTGGTATTTGATAGTTAAGGCATTGTGAAGAGGGATATTCAGTCGGGACATAAAGCAAAGGCAATAATAACTTTAGAATGTTTTACAGTTGTACAAAAATGTGTATGTGTCATTTAATTTGCTTGTTATAATTACCATGACCATTATTATGTGTTCATTTTTTAAGCTACTGTACCTTAGGAATTTTATAGTAGAGTTGGGAGTCAAATTTATGCATTGTTTTATTGCTCATTCTATTTGTGATACAGTATTATTTAATAGAGGACTTAGATCATTGGGTAGACTTTTTCTGGGAAAGTTCATTATTAAAATCATGGAGGTAGTATAATGGTAAACAGCCTGGGACCTGGTGTTCAGATCCTGACTTTATTCCTTATATCTGTGTAACTGCTGAAAAATTCTTTCATCTATAAAAAATTCCATTTCATCTATTAGTCATGAAAATAATATTAGGTTCTCATAGTGTTTGGAGTTTTAGGACCTTCTACACACTTAAAAATTATTGTGCACCCTAAGAAAATTTTCATGTGCATTTATAGCTGTTAATATTTACCATATAAGGATTTTAAAACACTTCTGTACAAATTAAAATTGTAGTAATAAACCCATTGCAAATTAAAATAAAGAACATTTTATAGGAAAAATACTATTTTTCATCCAAAAAAATAAATAACATTTTGTAGGAAAAATACTATTTTTTTTTATTTTTTATTTTTTTTTAGATGCTAAACAGTGTGTGCTTAAATATATATTTTTTTATAATTTTTTATTTTTTATAAGCATATATTTTTATCCCCAGGGGTACAGGTCTGTGAATCACCAGGTTTACACACTTCACAGCACTCACCAAAGCACATACCCTCCCCAATGTCCATAATCCCACCCCCTTCTCCCAAACCCCCTCCCCCCAGCAACCCTCAGTTTGTTTTGTGAGATTAAGAGTCACTTATGGTTTGTCTCCCTCCCAATCCCATCTTGTTTCATTGATTCTTCTCCTACCCACTTAAGCCCCCATGTTGCATCACCACTTCCTCATATCAGGGAGATCATATGATAGTTGTCTTTCTCTGCTTGACTTATTTCACTAAGCATGATACGCTCTAGTTCCATCCATGTTGTTGCAAATGGCAAGATTTCATTTCTTTTGATGGCTGCATAGTATTCCATTGTGTATATATACCACATCTTCTTGATCCATTCATCTGTTGATGGACATCTAGGTTCAATACTATTTTTCATCCAAAAATTTTTAGTGAAAAGAGTGACATTATTACACTGTCACATTTTTTTCAAATTTTTATCATTTGCTTCTATGAAATAAAGCTAGATTATCATATCTTCTGCATGCAATTTGTTGTGTTATATTGTTTTTGTAGAAGTAATATGAAGAAAAATTGGTCTTATACAAATATGTAGTTGGAAAATGGGGGAGTATTTTCAAAGCTTTTTATATAATTGTGGATATTCTTGTTTAATACTATACTAAAACTGGGTAAATGATCATTTCTTAAATATCCATTGGAATGTGGAATCTGAAGCTGTATCAATGAATATTTTAAACTCTGATACATTAATGTCCTTTGATCTATGATGTAATTAAAAAAAAAGATTTATATTTATTTGAGAGGTGGGGTGGGGGCAGAGGCAGAGGGAGAAACAGACTCCTTGCTGAGCAGGGAGCCCAAAGGAGGGTTCAGTCCCAGGACCCTGAGAACATGACTGAGCCAAAGGAGGATGCTTAACTGACTGAGCCACCCGGGTGCCCCAATCTCTGAAGTACTGTGAACTGATCTTGTATTGATGCATAATTTTATAGCATCATGCATTGCTTACTTAAAAACTGTTGGTTAACTTAATTATGCTGATCTTCCATATGTTGGCACATTTCATTATACAATATCAGAAAAACTACATTCATTAATGTCACCACCAGTCACATTAGAAAAGTCTTTAATTATTGGGAATATCTTAAGCTTATGACAGTGGATGCAAGTTTTTTATATTTCTTATTTTGTTTGAAATCTTGAATTTTGTTATTAAAAATGCTAATTGCTTTCCTTGACATATAAACTCACATTGTTCATTTTTGAGAAAATTTCCTCCAAGAAAATCTGAATAATGTAATTTTTCAGTTGCTCTTACAAGCAAAAATGGTTTTCCATGTAAAAAGCATCTAGTACTACTCTCAAATTGTAACTCAATTGAACGACTGATTTTTCTAGAGATGACCACTGTACTTTCAATCTGCAGAGGAAATGCTTATATTTTCCATTTTATCACATGGAAGAGTTAAAAAAAAAGTATTCAAGGGTTGTGATTCAATAATATTAATAATTTTAATGTTTCATAGATATTTGTAGGTGAATTTTTTTTAAAGACTTTATTTATTTATTTGACAGAGATCACAAGTAGGCAGAGAGGCAGGCAGAGGAGGTGGGAAGCAGACTCCCTGCTGAGCAGAGAGCCAGATGTGGAGCTGGATCCCAGGACCCCAAGATCACGACCTGAGCTGAAGGCAGAGGCTTTAACCCACTGAGCCACCCAGGTGCCCCTATTTGTAGGTGAATTTTTTTTTTTTTTAACTCTATGGTGGTAAAAGGTACAGTGATAATAATACAGTTTGGTACTCCTATCTTAATTTGTGTTGAGACACTAGCAGTTTTCTCCACCATTGGTTTTGCACCTTCAGTGAACATCTTAACATTACAAAAGCAAACATCTAAGCAAACATCTTAACATTACAAAAAAAATTTTGACATACAAATTAACATTACATAACATTAACATTACAAATTAGTTATTGACCACAGGAACCCCTGTCTTAGGTGTCTTAGGGACTTCAGGATCCTTGATCACACTTTGATAACCACTGTATGAGGCATTCATTATTATTACTTTTAAAAAGAAAGATTTTGTACAAGGTCTGTGCAAACAATTAGTAAAATGGGCAGATTCATGTAGGAAATACAGCTGAAGAAGTAAGAAATTGTAGAGTTCTGTTGTCAAAGAGATCTGTGTTAAAAAAATAGGACAAGACCTAACATTTTACTTGTTTTTTAGGCTATAATAGGATGTACCCTTGCAGCATAGAGGAATGATTCTATCCAAAAAAAAATGTACAACTGTTCAATGAATATAAGCCATATAATTAAGTAGTTTGTAGATATGAGTTTTTCACTGTTGTTCAAGTGTGTTACATTTATGTGTCTAGTTTTGTCAGACTAGATGTGAATTCCATTACATGATATCTTCCATGGCACCCAGTCCAAGAGATAAGGTAATTATTTATACTTACTGAACAATTATTGATTACCATGCAAGCCATATTTATAGCCAAACTCTGTGTGTGCTTCAGTATCATAGACCCAGGAAGGGTGACTTTGTGCTTAATAGATATAATTTTGAAAGTTATATCTAGGTGTCATTTCTTTACATGCTTCTAAGAGAAGTATTGTTCTATCACTTCTAGGTGATCTCTCACAGTTATATTTATCTGGAAAGGAAAATTGATTAAAGTAATCATATCCATTAAGTTCATTGTACTGGAACCACCATTAAAATTTAGAATTAACTTATTTATGTAGAACTTTGTATTTTACAGGAAACTTTTTAATGTATTATCCTCTCATTCAATATTCTTAAGAGTCCTTTGAAATTTAAAAAAAAAAAAAAAAAAAAAAAAGGAATCCTGTGAAATCTGAGGTCATTTCCTCAACTGACTGTCCTTTTTAAATGACCCCAGGCCACAGAGCTGAGGGTTGAGAAATAAGCCTCTAAACTAGATCTGATTTTTGTTTAGTCTTAAAACAAATATACCATAGTTACCTACATTTTAGATGAAAAATATATAATTTATCACACTACTCTATACAATAATAATGTTAAAACCTTCCCTAAAATATACTTTGTAATTGGACACAGTCAAACGACATTGTACTAGTACAGAAAAATGCTTGCAGCTCAGCCTCTGTTTGCCAGCAGAGGTTGCTCTTAGGTTAGTGATTACCTTGAGATTACAGTGGATATCAAGAATATTAAGCAGCTGAATGGAAGCTACATTATGATGTAATTAGGCAGAAGTTAGATTTAAATTGAATAATAACCACTTGAGTGACTCACACATGTGTTAATCCCTGCATCATCAGAAATTATGCTCTTTACAAAGATATCTCTGCAGCAGAGCAGAAAGTGAAATTCTTGAAATGAAAACAGTTTATGGCTTGCCAGGAGCTAAGAACTGCTAATTTGGAAAAGCAGAAAAAATCTGAGGCTTATCAGAATGGATTTATAAAATCATACACTTATTCTTACCATAGCATTTCTTTGGTTTGCTTAAAAAAAAGTGCAAATCAGTCTACATCTGTTTCAACCAATGTAAAAATAAAAGTAATTGCACATGTAGGAAAAACATATTTGTTATAAATATTTTTAATTAAAAAATATTTACTTGCTTGCTAATAAGCAGAATGGATAAAATGAAGCAATGTTATAAGATAGACCATTTTATTTTTTAATATTTTAATATTTTCATGGGTATGCAATGTTCATTTCCCAAAGAATGATTAAGTTTGAATTCTCTTGTAGTAATTCAGTTATATAAAATTAATTAAACCAAATACTTTTTTTTTTAGAGATTTTATTTATTCATTTGACAGACAGGGATCACAAGTAGGCAGAGACACAGGCAGAGAGGAGGAAGCAGGCCCCCTGCCGAGCAGAGAGCAGATATGGGGCTTGGTCCCAGGACCCTGAGATCATGACCTGAGCCTAAGGCAGAGGATTAACCCACTGAGCCACCCAGGCGCCCCAAACCAAATACTTTTAAAATGGTATTTTAAAAGCATTTTATTTTAGAAGGTTTAGAATATCAGATAACATTATGAAATAGAGCTTTTATCTTCATTGTTAGAGATTTGAAGCTTTGGAAAAAAACTTCCTATAGTAATTTTCTTTTTTTGTAAATATGCATTTGAAACCAATAAGTATTTTAATGATTTTATTTATTTAAGAGGGAGAGAACTAGCAAAGAGGGACAGAAGGAGAGAGAACGAGAAAAGCAGACTCCCTGCTGAGCAGGAAACCTGACCAGGGACTCTGTCCCAGGACCCTGGGATCATGAACTGAGCTGAATGCAGATGCTTAACTGACTGAGCCACCCAGGTACTCCCAAAATAATTTTATATTAGACAGGTAATAGTAGAATTTTGCTACTAAGATATTCTATGAAAATGTGGATAAGTAAGTTATTTTCAATTTCTTCACAAAAGAGTTTTAATTCTATATTTGTTATTTTAGAATTTTATTGTTGTATCTATGTGGCTGTGATAGGGAGAAATTTTGATTATGCCATTCTCAGCACTGTTGGACCAAATGGCAGACCTGACAATAATGGACAATATCAGACATTAACTAGAAGCCATAGTCCCAGTATTGCCTTACTAGTAGAAATAGGAATAATAATACAAAATAAAAACTGGAATCAACTATATTAAACTTTATGATTATCTGCTTGTGTACCTTGCAAAAGAGGAAATATACCCTTAGAAAAGTTTGCTTATTTATTTAGTCAAGCTACCAAAACTATTGAGCTTTTTAGGTATATTGGCAAGAACAAGTTATTTTTGCCCAAAAACTGATGGCATAGTTGGGATTCACAACACTCTGTTCAACTCTAAACACTCTGTGGCCAACTCACTCTGTTGGGAAATCATGGGTCTCCAACAGGAATTTGCTTTGGTTCAAAAACATCTGACTTCTGAATCTGTACACAAATCCTATTATTGCTATTATGATCACAGCACTACTGCTTTAAACATATGTCTACTACTTTGCTATATATGTTGTTATTAAAGATATAAATAAAATGGAAATCTACTTATTTTTATGGTTCTAATAAAGAGTAATTAGTTTAGAATCTAAAATGTTTGAAAAAAGTACATCTATTTTTCTACAAGTATTAGTTCAAAACAAAAATTTTAATCCTGAAGTTTTAAATTAATTTCATGTAAATTCAGTTAACTGTAGATCTGAACACTATAAATGTGATTTTTCTTTAATTCAAATTCAACTTTTTGAAAACTGTCCTTTGGTAAACTGAATGAAAGTTTTCTTCAATTTTTTAAGTGATTTTCATAGAAATCTTATAACATTTCATATCCTTAATATATAAAAATATTTTTCGATAAGGCATTAATATTTTAATCTTGACATCAAAATGAATGTTTTTCCATTAGGAAAAATAATGATATAATTTATTCTCAGAGTGTCTCTGCACTCTCATTTTTCTTTAGTGAAGAAAACAATATCAAATAATTTGAAAGAGATTTTAGATCAAAATTGGCTTTTTTGCCAAGAAAAAATATACTATTTAAATTTTATTTTCCTGATGTGCCTTCAGAATACACATAAAGATATTCACATATTCAAAAATATATAATTTTAATCTAAGAACCCAAGAAACTTTCATGTTAATAAGAGACACTTTGAATAATATACCTTGATTTCAGACTCTGTGTACTTAAGTACATGTGACTTGTGTCTATTGAAATGAAGCATTAGTTTTGGTCACATTCAAATGCTATTAGAAATATACATGGTGTTTGGATCCATCAGAGCTGACAGTGGTTGTGTTATCCTGGTTCATTGTGAGGTTGAGTAATATAGCGTAAACTTGAGCCTATAGCTAAACTTCTTCCATTGAATGAACAGACTTAGCTGTATGCTCTAGGATTACGTCCAGGTCTTCAGACAGCACTCAGTCCTTAAAAGCCATCTCAAAATAAAAGTGGGCTTCCGGATCGGGCTTCTCAATCTAGTCTCACAAAAATTAAGCACCACAATCTCTTCAGTTATTCTATAAAGTATGTACATCTAAACAATATGACTAGATCAGCTTTCTACTGTCTTTTGTGCAGTATTTTATTGAACCATTCACTAGTGAGAATTTTTTTTTTTAATAAAGGAAAGAAAGAGAAAAAAAAGAGGGAGACAGAGACAGAGGGAAAATAAGTTATTAGATTTAAAACTTAAATAGCTTGGGGAGCTTAGCACTTTCCAGATGGAGATCTGTAATACTCACAGTTCCGTTAATGTATTCTGGTACAGAAGTTGGCAAATAGATATGCAATTGATATTTGTTGAATAAACCAATAATTGAATAGCATAGAATATTGATCCTCCAAACTCTTATGGAGTGCTTCTCATATTTTTTTTAAATACACAATGAATAGTGCATTTATGTGCTAATCAATTTTCTAAGCATTTTATAAAAATTAACTTATTTTATCCTCTCCAAAATTTTGTTACATAGGTAACAGTATTATTTCTCTTTTACTTGACTGGCCTTTAAGGATAATGGAAGAATTTAAATAAAAATGTATACATGAATGTAGTTTAAAAAAAACTACAACGCAAACTATTACGCAACGGAGGCAAGAATTTCCCAGCCATCTTCCGAAGAATACAGGATCCCACCCTCCAGCCAGTGACCCCCAGTCCCACCCCTCTTGGCCACTGACAGCCTACCTTGCCTTAGCTTGATCACAGGACCTTCCTAGCCGAGACTGCCAGGGCCAAGAGGGAACAGTTTTTCAAAGAAGTTGGGAGAACTTCCCAAGCCAGAAGCCTGAGATTCACAACTGACCTCTCATCTTCTTGCCTGTCTACCACCAACAGAAAGCAAAAGAAGCTAACTGGGAAGGTCAAAAGACCTTGGACCAGAAGGGATGTTTGGAAAGGTGTGGGGTCTGGCCCTTCCTTAGCACTCCCTTCTTCTTATCATAAAGGAACTCCGTTCCTTTATGATAAGGAAACTGGGTTGCAGTGAGATCGGTTAACCTGCCCAAGATCAAATCTAGACAGATGATGTGCTCTTAATCATACAATTAATTCTGCTTTACATAAATGATCTTGAACTATCTGCCGTCACATTTTTATCAGAAGTCCAGCTGAGATGTGAGATTTTGTGCCTGTGTGTGTGAGTGTGGCACACACCCGGGCTGTGGTGGGAAATGGGGTGGTATTTGATGCATATGCCCCCTATCCATATTTCAATACCAGTGTGCCTCACCTTTTCTCCCTCTAGCTTAACTGAAGTATACGCTGTATTTCATGGATTAGATAGTGCATAGCAGAGATAATACTTTTTTTTAAAGATTTTATTTATTTATTTAACAGAGATCACAAGTAGGCAGAAAGGCAGGCAGAGAGAGAGGAGGAAGCAGGCTCCCTGCTGAGCAGAGAGCCTGATGCGGGGGCTCAATCCAGGACCCTGAGATCAGAGATAATACTTTCTCAATAAGCATTTTACTCTCCTGGGTGAGAGTAGATGTAGTTAGTAGTTGATCCCCCCATATCAGGTTCTTTCCAGATAAAGCATACCTCCTTTTTCTTTCTCCATTCCAATGCAAATCCATTTTCTATATTCTAAAACATATTCTTGAATCAAATCACATATTTGGATAGCATTCCGAATTATAATAACTCTGCACTACCTCCTCATATTGAAATATTGACAGATATTTTAAAAAAACAATTATGTAAAAGTCAGTATTACATTTATTACAAGGAGGTTGTTGGGGATGCATTCCTACATGATTTAGCATCACCTAAAGAGAGATGTTTCAGTCGTAAGTGCCAACAAATCTATTGCTTTTCTCAAATAATTGATGTTTATATTTTGTAAATAATGCAAACTGTGAAGCAGATCATATTCTGTGTTTTGCTTTGACTACTATGGTGTGATATTTAAAATTTTCAACCTTTTTTTAAATAGCTTCATAAGGCTGATGGCCTGCACATGTCCGGTCTTGCTTTTACTTGATCTATATCTACATTTTCCCTCAGTCCTTAATTTTCAGTGATTCAATTTCAGGCATTTGAAAGGTAACCTTAATTTTTTAATGATGTAAAATAAACATATACAAAGGGTATATAAATAAATATATACAAAGTGTAAAATAAATATATACAAAGGGTAAGGAAAATAATAAATATAGTAACCAAAGCAGTCAGTCAATGTCAGCAAACTGGAACTAGAATAATGCTTTAATAGGCACATGAGGGAGTCCAAAAACAGACAATAAGCGACTGAATTTCTAAGTTAGCAGTGAGAGAGTCAGCTTCAGAATGTCTGTCAGTCTGCTCCTGAAAAACCAGAATATGGGGCAATTACTAAGACAAACATTTAGGTGTGTAATGGCACCCAGATTTAAGAGCTAGCACATAAACTAACAGAAGATCTAGATCGGAAACTGAGGAATTGTTGTTGATCTCTCTCTCACCTTTAACCTTTACTTTTAAGTCCATCAAGTCTAGTTGACTACGTCTGGAAAATCTTTTCATGTGATTTTTGTTATGTCCATTTCCTATGGCCCCAAACTCATCTGGAATTCTGCTATGACCTTATGTTTAGTCTTTCTCTTTTGTCTTGCCTAATAGCATTTTCATATTTCAGTGAGAGTCATCTTAAAAAAAAAAAAGAAAAGAAAAGAAAAGGGCAAATATATGTCTCTGCCATGCTGCATCCCTTTGTGTTTCCCAATTTCCATCAGGATAAAATCTGAGGGCCGATTTGACCACTTGTTTTCTACTCCCTGCCAAATCTCACAGACTCTTCCTTATTTCATACCACTTTCTCTTGTTCCATATGAGTCAGCTACATTTACCTGCCTCAGATTTCTAGAATGAGTTATTTCTTTCTTGCTTTAGGGTTATAGCATGTAGTGCTTTTTGTCCTTTTCCTCCTTTTTTCTGGTCCCTCTCTCTGCACTCTCCTTCTTTTCTTTCCTTTCTGCCTCCCTGCCTGCCTTTCTTCCTTCCTTCCTTCCTTCTTTCCTTCCCGCCCCCGCTTTTTGTACTAAATCATGAAATAAGATCAGGACTCCATTCCTTGATTGGTTCAATGAATGATGCAACCTGTTGATTTTATTTTGCCATGTGCCTTTTATTTGAACTTGAAAATACAACCTCAGAAACACCAAAAGATACACAATATAAAATAAGAGATCAGGCTGTTTACAAAAAGAACCTGAGGCTGTGAACTCATTGCAGCTTGATGCAAACTCTAAATCTATAATACAGCTTGTAGGAGAGAAGATTTGGCAGAATAGAAATGAAAATCTTGGTTTAGCTTTTCATAAAATTTATTTTCAATTAAAAATTGATCTACTTAGTCTGTGTGATGACTACTAAAACTGCCACTTCTAAATAGTCAAAGCAATCTTAAAAAAGAAAAACAAAGCTGGAGCCATCACAATTCCAGACTCCAAGCTGTAGTCATCAAGACAGCATGGTACTGGCATAAAAACAGATACATTGATCAATGGAATAGAATAGAAAACCCAGAAATGGACCATAATTATATGGTTAATCTTCGACAAAATAGGAAAGAATATCCAATAGGAAAAAGACAGTCTCTTCAAAAAATGGTGTTTGGAAAACTAGACAGCAACATACAAAAGAATGAAACTGGACCACTTTCTTACAAAAAAACAAAAATAAATTCAAAATGGGTGACAGACCTAAATGTAAGACAAGAAACCATCAAAATCCTGGAAGAAAACACACATAGTAACCTCTTTGATTTTGGCCATAGCAAATTCTAACCAGATACATCTCTGGAAACAAGGAAAACAAAAGTAAAAACTATTGGAAATTCATTAAGATAAAAATCTTCTGTACAGCAAAGGGAGCAATCAATAACACTAAAAGGCAGCCTATGGGATGGAAGAAGATATTTGCAAATGGCATATCTGATAATGGATCTAAAATCTATAAAGAACTTATAGTACCCAACACCAAAAAAATGAATATCCAATTAAAAATGGACAGAATACATGCATAGATATTTTTCCAATGGAGACATCCAAGATATCCAAGATAGCCAACAGACATATGAAAAGCTGCTCAACATCACTTATCACCAGGGAAATAAATATCAAAACCACAGTGAGAGAATTCCTGACACCTGTCAGAATGGCTAAAACCAACAGCAACAGAAACAACAGATATTGGTGAGGATGCGGAGAAAGGGGAACCCTCTTATACTGTTGGTGAGAATGGGAACTGGGATAGCCACTCTGGAAAAGAGTATGGAAGTTCCTCAAAAATTTATAAAGGTTTTTTTTTTTTTTTTGTAGATTTTATTTATTTATTTGAAAGACAGAGATCACAAGTAGTCAGAGAGGAAGGGAAGCAGGCTCCGCGCTGAGCAGAGAGCCCGATGTGGGGCTCGATCCCAAGACCCTGGGATCATGACCTGAGCCAAAGGCAGAGGCTTTAACCCACTGAGCCACTCAGGTGCCCCAAGTTCCTCAAAAATTTAAAAACAGAAATACCCTGTGACCCAGCAGTTGCCCAACTATTTACCCAAAAGATAAAAAAAACTACTGATTCTAAGGAGCACATGTACCCCAAAATTTATAACAACATTATCATCAATATCAAATTATGGAAAGAACTCAGATATTCATCAACTGATAAATGGATAAAGAAGAAGTGATATAAATATATCATATATATATAAACATATCTATATAGATATATAGATATATATCTGTATATAATGGAATATTACTCAGCCATAAGAAAGAATGAAATCTTGCCATTTGCAATGACATGGTTGGAGCTGGAGGGTATTATGTCAAATGAGACACGAGTAGGTCAAAAAAGGACAAATACTATATGATTTCACTCATATATGGTATTTAAGAAACAAAACAAATAAACATAGGTGAAAGGGAATAAAAAGAGGGAAGCAAACTGTAAGAGACTCTGGACTACAGAGAACAAACTGAGGGCTAATGGAGGGAAGGTTGGGAGGGGGATGGGCTAAATGGGTGATGGTTACTAAGTAAGGAAATTGTATGAGCACTCAGTGTTTTGTGTAAGTGATGAATCACTAAATTTTACTCCTAAAACCAATATTACACTGTATGTTAACTATAATTTAAATAAAAAATTGAAAAAAATTAAAGATAAAATTGATACAATAAAAAATACTAAGGAAAAAATAAAAAGTACCACTCTATTTATATATATATATATATAAATACTTTAATTTATAATTCATAAAATAATATAGTTTATATAACATATATAAAATATAAATATATATGTATATGTATATACACACTAGATGTTTGCCATCATGGAAACAAAGTCACCATAGATAGCATTGAAACTTGGTTTTGGTTGTTTTTTTGTTTGTTTGTTTGTTTTTTGTTTTGTTTTTTCAAAAAAAATTATTTTTTTAGTTTTATTTTTTTTTGCAGTGTTCCAAGATTTATTGTTTATGTACAACACCCAGTGCTCCATGCAATATGTACCCTCCTTAATACCGACCACCAGGTTCACCCATCCCCCTACCCTCCTCTTCTCTAAAACCCTCAGATTGTTTCACAGAGCCCATGGTCTTTCATGGTTTATCTCCACCTCTGATTTGCCCAATTCACTTTTCTGATCCTTCTCCTAATGCCTCCCTGTTATTTCTCATATTCTGCAAGTAAGTAAAACCATATGATAGTTGACTTTCTCTGCTTGATTCATCTCACTCAGCATAATCTCCTCTAGTTCCATCCATGTTGATGTAGAAGTTGGGTATTTATCCTTCTTGATGGCTTAATAATAGACCATTGCATATATGGAGCACATCTTCTTTATCCACTTGTCTATTGAAGGTCATCTCAGCTCTTTCCACAGTTTGGCAATTGTGGCCATTGCTGCTATGAACATTGGGGTACAGATGGCCCTTCTTTTCACTACATCTGTATATTTGGGGTAAATACCCCGTAGTGCAATTGCAGGGTCACAGGGTAGCTCTATTTTTAATTTCTTAAGGAATCTCCACACTGTTTTCCAAAGTGGCTGTACCAATTTGCATTCCCACCAACAGTGTAAGAGGATTCCCCTTTCTCTACATCCTCTTCAGCATTTGTTGTTTCCTGCCTTGTTAATCTTTGCCATTCTAACTGGTGTAAGGTGGTTTTGATCTGAAGTTCCCTGATGGCCAATGATGAACGTTTTTTCATGTATTTGTTAGCCATTTGTATGTCTTCTTTGGAGAAGTGTCTGTCCATGTCTTCTGCCCATTTTTTGACGTGATATCTGTTTGATGTGTGTTGAGTTTGAGGAGTTCTTTACAGATCTTGGATATCGGCCCTAGGTCTCTTGTGTCATTTGCCAATATCTTCTCACATTCCATGGGTTGCCTCTTTGTTTTGTTGACCATTTCCTTTGCTGTTCAGAAGGTTTTTATCTTGATGAAGTCCCAAAAGTTCATTTCCGCTTTTGTTTCCTTTGCCTTTGGAGACGTGTCTTGAAAGAAGTTGCTGTGGCCGATGTTGAAGAGGTTGCTGCCTATGTTCTCCTCTAGGATTTTAATGGATTCAGTGTCACGTTGAGGACTTTGATCCATTTTGAGCTTATCTTTGTGTATGGGGTAAGGAAATGGTCAATTTTCATTCTTCTATATATAGCTGTCCAATTTTCCCAACATCATTTATTGAAGAGACTGTCTTTTCTCTCACTGTATATTTTTTCCTGCTTTGTTGAAGATTATTTGGCCATAGAGTTTCAGGTTCATATCTGGGTTCTCTACTCTGTTCCATTGGTCTATGTGTCTGTTTTTGTTCCAGTACCAGGCTGTCTTGGTGATCATAGCTTTGTAGTAAAGCTTGAAACGTGATGCCCCCAGCTGTTTTTTCTTCTTTAACATTTACTTAGTGATTGGGGTCTTTTCTGGTTCCATACAAAGTTTAGGATTGTTTGTTCCAGCACTGAAAAATACCTCTAGTTATTTTGATCAGGATGACATTGAAAGTATAGATTGCTCTAGGCAGTGCAGACATTTTAACAATGTTTATTCCTATACATGAGCATAGAATTCTCTTCCATCTTTTTGTGTCTTCTTCAATTTCTTTCTGGATTATTCTGTAGTTTCTCAAGTATAGATCCTTTACCTCTTTGGTTAGGTCTATTCCAAGATAAAAATATCTTGATAAAAAGATAAACAAACAAACAAACATAAGATATTATGGCTTTTGGTGCTATTGCAAATGGAATCAATTCTTTAATTGCCCTTTCTACAGTTTCATTGTTAGTGTATAAGAAAGCAACTGATTTATGTGCTTTGACTTTGTATCCTGCCTTTCAATAGCATTGAAATTTGAAATACTAATTATTATTATAATATACAGTTTAAAGTTTTTACATTATTTACTATGTGCAATATTAAATCTTGAGATTTATACCAACATTTTTGAGACTGTGCTTTGGCCCACTTCAAAGAATAAGAGGAAGGGACTGATGTCACCATTTAACTTCATAATAAAATTATTTATGCCTTTAGTGTTGATTGGATATTTACATAATGAGATTACAAGAAAATATAAAGTAATATTTATTTAATTTTAATTATACTTACATAGTTATTTATTATTATTTATAGTTTGTTTTATATAATTGCTATAATAACATTATTATTATTTATAATTATTACTTATAGTTTGTTATTTGTTCTTGCTTTGCTACCCTGAACAGTCTAAGTAATAGGAGAGGCAAATTTTATATTGCCAATTTTATATGTGTGTGTGTGTGTGTATTCCAGTAATATAAATTTATAAATTTAATATTAATACATATATATGTATATACATACATATTATTGGATGTAGCATATATATATATATATATATATATATATATATATATATTAGTTATTTGGAATACCTAGAATTTGTATTATTGGAATCAGAAATGTAACCCAGTTACATGCTATTATCTTTTGTAACAATTGTTTTGGCATATATCTTTTTGCAATGAGTAACCCTCTACATAAGTTACCAGATGATTCTGAATGTAACTTATACTTCCCTTTATGATTCTGAATCCTATATCTCTCCTCTTTTCTAAGGGAAGTATCTTCATATATATATATTTCAAAATGTATTCTTTGCCACATTCTTTGAGGTTCATTGCTATAATTCTTTCTTTCACTGGTAGCAGTAGTTATTTATTCTTACTCTTTGATTCCTAAATATGCTTGTATCTCTTTCTAAATTAACACTTTTCTTAGGTTCTATACTATCTTGTAACTATTATTCAATATCTACCTTCCTCATTAAATGCTAAATATCCCCCTAGATATCATCCAATAGGTCTCATGTCTCTTCCAAACAATTCAGAAGGTCTTTTCTATTCTCCTTCCTTTCTATCTCCTCTGCTTGCCTTTATGTTGAATTTTGAATGTTAGTAACAGAACCTGGAAGTAGCTATTTTTACAAATGCAGTTTATTCTTTACAACAGTACAACCTCCAAAATCAAAGAATTTCATTAAAAAGTATAAGCAGAATGTGGATAAAAGCTATCACTAAATTCTCCTATATCCTCTAACTGATTTGAAAATAGCACAAATTGCTGGTGTCTGGATGGCTCAGTTGGTTAAATGAGCCTTTGGCTCAGGTCATGATCCCAGAGTCCTGGGATCGAGTCCCTCATCAGGCTCCCAGCTCCATTGTGAGTCTGCTTTTCACTCTGATCTTCTCCCCTCTCATGTTCTCTCTCTCTCAAATAAATAAGTAAAATATTAAAAAATAAAAAGAAAAAAGAAAATAGTATAAATTATACATTGTGAGGATTGGGGAAGTCAGGGTACAAAGACTATAAGCTTTCAATGTGTAGAAGAAAAGTTGACATTTCTTATTGTTTGAAGCCTTGTTTTAATAACATTAAAAGATGTCTGAAATAAATATAGAGATTACATTGAATTTACATGGAAACTTTTTCCTCTTTCGCATTTAATATTATTATTATACCCCCTCTTTTTGATGTTAAGGTGTTTTTACCACTCTGTCCTCAGTTTCCTGCAGTTTTGATTGAGAATAGATTTTTTGGCAGCCTATTAACTTGTTCTTTCATTCCTTGGAGAAGGATTATATGCCTATTCCATGGAATTCATATCCCAATTTAGTTATGACCCTGACATGTGCAGAGAATCCTAGAGAATAGGTATTCCAAGGTGGTACTATAGGAAAAACAAAAAAATAACAGTTGGAAAGCTAGGATGGAAGGCTTTTTAAATTAAGTTCTAGATACAAGAAATGAGATATTCAATACCAATATTTTGAAAGATGTTGGAGATATATTACAAAAACTCGGATGAGAAGTCAAAGATAAGTATATTTTAGCATTATAAATATACATTAATTAGGATTGAATCAACAAGAGGAGAAATGTAGAGAAAAAACAACACTTTTTCTTTGAGTTTCACATTTGGGAGGTTAGTGAGGAGAGAATGTATAATTAAGGGTCAGAAAGATAATGACTCTCTAGGTAAAAGGAATTCTAAAAACACATAGCTAAGCAAAAAGATCTTTTTCAAAAATGAAGAGTTGGTCAGTGATAACAAATACTATAATTGGATTTATGAGAATTAAAACCTACTAAACATCTGCCTTCGGCTCCAGTCATGATCTAAGGGTCCAGTGATAGAGCCCCAATTTGGGCTTTCCTCTCAGCAGCAAGTCTGCTTTCCCCCCTCCCTCTTCCTCTGTGATCTCTTTTGCATTCTCAAATAAGAAAATAAAATCTATATTTAAAAAATTAAAACCTAAAAGGGCACACTTGACCGGTTAATAGAAAAGTAACTTGAGATTTAAAGTACATGTACATATACTTGTAGGTGAATAAGCCAAATGGAGATTAAAAGGAAGAGATTATAATAAAATGAAAGTAGCTGGCACAAAACACTAAACTGAGAATTTTACACAGAAAATTTCCTATTTTTGCCTTCCAGTGCTGAGTATCTCATCAGCCCCCTCACCTGAATTTGGTCCACCCAGTACTTTTCTTTTCTTGTCTTTTTCTTGTTACATTTCAAGAGTGTATCTGAGTAGTGAAGTCGGTTTGTGTAGAGTATAAAGCTCATTTTGAGGAATAATGTAAAATTATAAAAATACAGGTGATCAGTTCAGGAGAGTTTTAAGTGATAGACTCATGAATTGAGACTATTTGGCAAATGATGTGCTGTCAACAAAGCAAACAATGTAGTAGTGCTTTTTTTTTTTTTTTTCAAAAAACTAACATGGAAATAATATATGAAAGACAAATAAGAGCAGAATCAAACTAATTAAGAGGTTTCTGCACCAGTGAAGTCAACATATCACACCAGTCCCTCATTTTTTAATGCTGGTGGCAGCAGTACTAAAAAGAGGTGAGACAGGATGAAAATATATATCCTGTGCAAGATTTTAAAGAACTTGACAACTGATGTGAGGGCAAATGAAACAATGATCTAAACATTAAGACTGGTTGACTATATTAACTAAATAAAAGACAGGTGACCAAGGTGATGAATTAGATTTTTTGTCTTGATAGGGTTTGTAGTGGAATATTCTGGTAGACCTCAGCTTGAGGGAATATACATTGGCCAGGAGGGGGCTAAGTGTATGGTAAGACAAGCATTTTATTTTTTTTAAGATTTATTTTTATTTGGGGGGTTGGGGAGGGGCAGAAGGAGAGGGAGAGAAGCAGATACTTTACCGAGCACAGAGCCCCATGTGGTACTCACTGGGGAGGGGCTAGATTTCATGACCCCGAGATCATGAACCCAAAATCAAGAGTCAAATGCTCAACCAGCTGGGCCACTGAGGTGCCCCAAGTCAAGCATTTTATTTTTTAACTTTTTAAAAAGATTTTATTTATTTGAGAGAGAAAGAAAGTGCAAAAGCAGGGACAGGAGCAAAGGGAGAAGGAGAAGCAGACTCCCTACCGAGCAGGAGTCTGATGTGGGGCTTGATCCCAGGACCCTGAGATCATGACCTGAGCCGAAGGCAGATGCTTAACTGACTAAACCACCCAGGCACACCAAGGCAAGCATTTTAAAATATAGATGTGGGGACTGAAATTCAGAAAAGAGATTTCTCTGAGACCTCTTTCTCTGAGACCAAATGATAGAGTAAGAGATAAATATGATAAAAGTAATTTGTTGAGTTTGGGAGGATATTATCTGAGGAAGTTCATGCTGGGAGTTGCTATTAAAGTATGTGTGATTTGGGGATTTAAAAAGATATGGGGATGTGCAAATTTTGGTATTGCTTTCTTGGGAATATGTTAGGGGATGAAAAGAAATGTGTGAATTAAATAATGTTTTGCAATGGTGAGTTCCCAGTAAAAGATGAATACCATGCTTTTTTTAAGGAGAATTTGGCTTCATGCATTTAAATCTTTAACCAACAATAATTCATGACCTGGAAGCAGAGAAAAGGCAATAAACTCTAGGGATGGATGTAGTAACGGAGACAAAAGTCATGATGAGTTCTAGTGAATTATAATTAGAGATCAAAGAACTGAATAAATTGGCAGGGTTGGGTGAGAGGAATTCATACTGGGAATAAAAATAAAGTTTAGTGAACCTGAAAGAAAGAAAACGTAAATGGTTTATAATAATGGAAAGTAACCACCTAATTTGAGATTTTGAAGATAGAGAGGTGTTGTGTGATATTCTTGCCAGTGAGAGTATGATGTGGGGCTTGAAGAACATAATAGATGTCAAGGAAAGAAGTTACTAAGTAGAAGATAGATTGACAACAGGAAAAATAAGATTGAAAAGATGATAGTAGACGGAAACATGAGAAAAATGATGCAGATGCTCATTTTGTTTTAGCTGTAGGAGTCACATTTCTGTGGGATTCTAGTGTTTAGTGGATGGGAAGGATCACAACAGCTTGACCTGAATTTGAGGCCTCAGAGAGAGGCTGAGCTTTCAAAATTGCAAGCACACAAATTTGCAAGGAGTATTACAGGCTTAAATAGGATGAAGCAGACAGGATGAATGTGAAGGATTATTCTTTTTGTATTTTGGGAATTCACCTTTTCCATCTCCATCCGCTTTAGTAATATGTCTCCTAAATGATATTGGAAGATGAGTCTAAAATAATCATTTTACATTCCTTGTTTTCTTGTTTTAAGTATGTCTGTGTGTACAGTCAAGCCAACTTGCACATATTTATTGAAAAAGGATAAATTTTTAAATTTAGAAATATAAGACATTTATATGTATGTATGTATTTATTCAATAATAATTTACCACCTAATTATTTCTTCTGCATTCATCTCCATCTACTTCTTTAAATATACTCTGAATTTTTAATTTCACTATTTTCTGTTCCCAGACATTTCTTTTGTGTAACCCTGAGCAGGATCAACCTGGTTGATCTAAATCTAAAAGGTTGAAATCATAAATGCCATTTATGAAAGGTATTTTTCTATTCTTTTCTGAATTTTTCATCCAAACACGTGTGATGTTTCCCTCTCTTGATCCCCATTAGCACATTTCAGTATTTTTTATGCTTAACATATCCTTCATTCTTTATACTTACAATTTCCTGATTTTTGTGTACATTTCTTCATTGCATACTAAATTGCAAACTTACTTATCTTGTATTCTCTGAAGTGCTTGGCATGGTATTTTATAAATAAGTTCTTGTATTTGTTTATTTGTTTGAAGATTTGTCATTATACTGACTATAGTTTTTCATTTGAGCTTATGTCTCCTTTTCATTTATTCAATATGTCAATCTTTCAGATTATACTATATATTCTGAATCTATTAATATAATTCACATTCTTTATATGTCTCCTAGCTCGGGGAATGAGGTTTTTAAATGCACTAAAGGTAGTCTTTTTTTCTTGATGATAGTTACATTAATTCACTGATGAATTTACCTTTAAATTTGTCTACTTATGGTGATACTTGATAAAAAGAATTGCAGTAACACTGGTAGTAATTACAGTTTGCTTCCCAGAATCTGGAATACCACTCTTTTAAATTATCTAAAAGACCTTTGTGTCTCTTTCAACAAATAGAAATATTTTGTAAATCACAAACATCTAAAATTAGTTCATAGAATGTTTAAAAAGAAAAATGTGTTCTTATTAAACATTTGCAATATATTATGTACTGAAATTTTAAAAAGATAGTAAAGAGGGGTCCTGTAATAAAGTAGTTACTGGAAAATACTGCAATAAAGAGACTCTTTTCACCTAAAAAATGTAATTCTGGAAGAAAAATTTAGCAATAATTTATATCATTGTAATATAATCCTGAAAAAAATTCCTGGCCCTAAATGCCAAGAAAAAATAAAAGGAAATATTAATATTTGAGATTATTAAAACAAAATAAATGCATGCATTTGATATATCACTATGTCATCTATGTCAAGTTAAACATAGAGCAATTTACTTATGTGATATTAGACTAACTTTATTTTATGTAATTTACTTTTGCATACTTTCTCAAACCTAACTAGTTTGGAGGTCTCTTTCATGGAGCCTTATATTTGTAATTAAGAAAATATAAGGCCCCCAAAAAAGGAGATTGGTTTTGTTAGCAATCTTCATTTTTCAAATGAGGAGAACTAAGCATCCTTGGGTAAGATATATTACAGGTTAAGATTTCCAGGAAGCAGACTCTGAGACAAAATTTAGGGTGCAAGTTGTATATTAGAAATGGTTCCCAAAATTGACATTTGTGAAAGAGAGAAAAAAGAAGAAAAATCAGGCAAAAAAAGAGGTTCAGCTTTGATGCAGGCTGGACAGTCTCAGCAGACCTCACAGGGATCTCTAGAGTAAAACTGACCTTGTTCAGAATTGTCCATGTTGGGCTGAAGGTAAAATGGCTCCATGTTTATAGCCCTGCCTCCAACAGTTAATTCATGTGGCCTCCAGGAAAGGTGTGACCTTGTGAGAAGTGGGTCTGCAGCTCAAACATCCTTTAAGTGCTAACAGCTACAGACTTTCTACCAACAGTACTTCCTATATCGGGGCAGCAAATCCCTCCTTGACAGTGTATTTGGGCAGAGCCTCTCTATGTCCATGACAAGATTACTTGACCAAGATCCCAAATTACTGGAAGAACCTAGATTAAAACTAATCATATTTATATCCAAAGCCTCTGTTCTTAACCACTATGCTATAAATACCTTGTCTTCTTCTCTTTTCCAGGTCCTAAAACCCACCCCATAGACTGAAAGCTTTTACCCTCAGTCTAACTGTTGCTCCTATTGACAGTACCCTAGCACATCTTTCACTGTCCTTGCCTGAGCATGTCTCAGGACTGTAGAAAGTTAATCATTCATAGATTCAAGAGACCACCCAATGGGCTTCTTTGAACTTTGGGTTTAAGAGAACTGGGGTATGTGTGTGTGTGTGTGTACACATATTAAATATTTATTAAGTACCTACTATTTTCTAGCAACTTGAAAACCCTGGTTTGCAAATAGAATGAAGAAGAACAGAATGGTATTGATTCACAGAGCATTTTCATTTCATTGGTTCTTTAAACTGATCACAATTCTCTAGTTTCTAGGAAACTGAATATGTCAGACCACAGATTTTATGCTTACCCACTTCTATTCTCAGAATCATTTGTTCTCCCTGGCACCCACCCACATTGTCAGACCATACATCTGGGCTCTCTATCTCAAGTTGGGTTTCTTTCCCAGTCTTTTTCTGCCACAGTAATTGAGAGTCATTGTTTTTTTCCTGCAGTTCTGTTGGTGTGATTCATCAACTGTAGGACCTACTGCCTTTCCCACAGGACTCACAAATGTTTGTGTAAATAAAATCCTCATTGGTCATGGTGCCTTATGAGTACTGGACTTGACAAGAGTTTTGGTGTGTTCTATTCTTAGGAAACCACTCTGAGATCACAGATACATGGATATGGAGAAATGAATGTGGTAGAACATTATAATGTTATTTATAAGTCAGATGGAAATATAGAAATATAAGACAGAAATATAAGACTGGTCTTTATTGTGTTGCCAATTGGTTACTTGGAAATTTTCAATTATAATTTTAGAAATTTCAAAATGAATGATATATATTTTAGAAGTGATGCCAGAAGAAAGTGGCCTTGCTGTCTTTCACTGATACTTTCCTTCACCTTGGTGCATCTATCATCCATGGAGCCTAGCTATTCAGCTTACAGACTTAGAACCCAAATGTGTCAATAACCCCAGAGGCAGTCTCCTTTTATGAGAGTTACTCTGCTGGGTAACACACCATTTTCAAACGACCTTCTGTTTTCTCTTCACTGCTATATATCCTATATAAGGTGAAAAATAGAAACTTCATTTTTCCAATCTTTTTATTGGTAGGGGTGGACATGTTAAAGAGCTCTGGCCAATGTCTGCTAAGGAATGTCTAGGAAAGCTTCTCTTCCCTTTTAAAATATCAAAATATTAGGGACATCTATCCTTCATCTTAATTCTTGCTTTGAATACTGACATGATTCCTTGAGCTGAGGTTAACAATCTTGTGATCATGAGGAGTCTGGGAGTCTGGTCCTAGCATTTGCAAGCCTAAAACTAACAGCAGAAGCTGGCTATCTACACTTTTCTGGTTATGAGAAAAAAATTAACTCCTATGTTGTAAGCCACTATTGATCTGGTATTCTGTTACCTTTCGATGAAAATTTTCTTATTATAAGCAATTGTGTATGAATTCAAAATGGTACTTTATAAATTTATAACAAGAAATACTTATCAAACCTATCAAAATACTTATTTCAACATACTGAGCTATATCCTTATAAGTAGGAAAACTGAATTAATAACTGCCTGGAAAGTATGGATTCTGAACAAATGGATTGCACTAGAAGAAAAGAATGTCTAATGACAACAGATTCAGATAACCTAGCCCACCACTGACATAGTAAGTATAGCATTGTCGTGTGAGGATTAAATGAAAGCTAATCTAAAGAATTTAGAATACTTCCTAGAATGTAGTAAGGCTCAATGATTTTAGATTTATTTCATGTATAGCTAATTTTCTTTCTTAAAACCAAATGCTTTCTCTATGTATTTTAATGTATTTGGTCAAGATAGAATCAGGTCTTGCTTTTTTAGATGGTTTGTACACCTTTCTGCTTTTTAAAGATGGTTTGTACACCTTTGCTCTGACTAATTATGCATTCATATGATTGAAAATCTAATGTCTAGAGAGGAATGTTTTCTTTTTCGTCACAACTATTTTTACATTTAAAATATGGACAAATATACTCACTTTTGAGAAAAAATGGAAAATTAACCACTCATACTCATAAACAGATACATTCTCTAAAAACATTTGGTTTGATCCAGTATAAACTGTGTTTCATGAAGTCAGGAGGCTGGGGCTTATATTCAGGTCATTCAGAAGTTCTTCTGAGTAGAAAAGGAACTGTGGAAACTCACTATTCAGTCTGTTGCAAAGTGCTCCCTGCCCAGCATTCTTTCCCTGCTGTCTATTACTGCTTAGGTATTGTGAGATTATCCTCTGTCAACTCATGAGGTTTCTGAGAACTTTTAAAAATATCCCACAAAACTTTTAAATGAAATAATGAGGCCAGTTAAGAATTTTGAGAGGCCTCCAAAGGAAAAATCTCTGTGAAAGGTGTCACAAATTGAGCCAAAAGGGTTTTCAGCTGCATTGTGAAAAAACTAACAGATTACCAACCTCATGCTTCAAATTAATGAAAGCTCATTCAGGAAAATAGGTGACAATCTGCCAAGACTGCATACAGAATGGAACTGCAACCTTATTGAATGTCACAAAGATTTCACATTTAAAAATGTAAAATTTTAATTGGAGAAGACAGAATAATGCAGGTAATGGCTGATAGATAATGCTATCTGAGATTCCATTGGATATTAAAGGTGAGGTTCTTTTGTTTAATTGTGAAAATTACATTCACCTTTTTAGATAAACAGTCTATTTACTCTTCATATTAATGTTGAATGAAAATAATGACACAACTGACTTTTTTTTGCAATACACCAGGTCTTTAAATCATTTTTAAAACCCTTTTAAAATCCTTTAGGGGTGCCTGCGTGGCTCAGGTTAAGCATCGGGCTTTGGCTCAGGTCATGATCTCCTGGTACTGGGACTGAGCCCCATTTTGGGCTTCCTGCTCAGCAGAGAGTCTGCTTCTCTTTCCCTCTGCCTTTCCCTCTTCCCCCTGCTTCTGCTGGCTCTCTCATGTGCTCTCTCAAATTAATAAATACAATCTTTAAAAGAAGAAATACAATCATTTAAATTTTTGAAATCCTTTTCAGACAAGTGAATTATCCCACTGAAAAATCGAATGATTTTATAATTGTGAGGGAAATATCTCAGCATTACACATGTCTTTGTGGTAACTCCATTGTTTTAAATTTAAGGCAAGGATCCTGTTGAGTCCATATCTGAGGGCTGTTATCTTTGGTGAGAAATACTGAGCATGTATAAAGATGGTGATGATAATCATTATAGAAGTTTTTGTTGCAATAATGCAATAGCTATTGATACTTTATCACTTCTTTGATCCAGAAAATAAACAAAGTAATTAATATGTTTTTAAAAATATTAAGTAATAATTGGAGTGATTTTTTAATATGCATTGTCTAGATGAAATATTGAAGGTTAATATGGTTAAATTACTGAGTATAATTTAGGCAGTAAACTAATTTGAATTTAGATCTTGTGTTTTCCAAAATACGTTTTTTGAACATACAGAACAATATACTTTATTATGTATATGTTACGAATGAGCAATTAAGTTCATAATAGGTTTTTAAAACTTTACTTTTTCATCTTAATTAAAGAAATTGCAGTTAAAATTATAATGAAAAATACTGATTCCATTAGCTGATTTCATATTACTGAAACTTGAATATATGTTAGAAGTATCTTATATTTTCCAGAGTAAAGTATATTTCATCTCATAATTTCCTTCTCAGATTTTCTCTCTACTTTTTATTCATGCTCTTCAGGACCATCTAAATATTAACTAGTGTGAAGTGCTTTGAAACACTCTCTGTCATTTATCCTTCTCAACCTTGAGAAATAACTTTTTTAATCTCCATTTTATAGGGATTTATAAATACTTTTCAGAATTTAATTATCTATCTAAGTGAATACTCCACCATAACTTCCTGTAGCAGAAATGATAGAAATGTTAGAATTTAGAAGTCTGACCTTAGAGAGCATTGGGGAAGATATGGACAGATTTTCAAGTCACCATCTCTCTCTCTCTCCTTGTGATTCATTTGCTAAACTAATTACCACAAATTGTAGAATTTTCACCATTGTCATGTTCCATTTCCAAAACCAATATATGTATTTCTTAGGATAGGTTAGAATATGCTGAATAATCAAATAAAACTCAATATACCAATGGCTTAATACTTTAAATATTTATTCTCACTGAGGCTATTTCTGTCATGGCAAGTATCTCTGGTGGTGTCTCTCCTCTAAGCATTGACTCATGGATTTAACCTGTTTCCATCTTTTAGCCATGCTCTTGAAGGAACATGGCTGCTTCCAAGGCCACCATGGTGGAAGAGTGGACCATAAGGATTGGTGGGGTATTCTAAATGGTGAGAACAGTGTGTTTTTTATAGCTCTTCTGTGTGTATTATATCAGCAGTCACATGAGCAACATAATTGCAGGGGCGACCAGGAAATCTAGAGGAGCACTATTCTATAAGAATAGTTACTTCTTGACTACCTGATTGAACTTCAAAATCTGACGAATTCCATGAAGAACTGAACTATTAAGATAACTAGAACAATTTTGGACCAGAAATGTCTGAGACCCATCCCATGACACTTCACTGTCAACATACAAAATATTTGACACAATATGTCCAAGTACACAATAATTATTAATAATAATTTGTGCAGGAACACGTGGGTGGCTCAGTAGGTTAAGCATCTCCTTTAGCTCAGGTCATGTTCCTAGGGTCATTGGATTGAGTTCTGTATCGGGCTCTCTGCTCAGTGGGAAGCCTGCTTCTCCCTCTGCTGCTGCTCCACCATGCTCTTTTTCTCTTGACAGATAAATAAATAAAATCTTTAAAAATAATAATAATCTGTGCCACTTAGCCACAATTATGATTAACCCATACTAAACTGGTTCTATAAAATTATCATTTTATCCTCAGAAGAGAGGGTTCAAGGAAATATATAGTAAAACAGGTATTTAGAAAGTTGGGGGAGCTGGGCTATCAGTCCAGATCTAACTGTGATCTAATCTGACACATCATGTAACTTCTCCATGTATCAATATCCTTGTGTACCAAATATTTGTACAAGGATATTGTACACAATATCCTTGTGTATAAAATTATAAAGGTTACTGATAATGATCTCTAGATGCTCTTCTAGAGCCTAGAATTCTATGGCTTTAGCTATTCCAGAGGATACTACAGCAATGATCACAGGCATAAACTCCGATGTCAGAATTCCTGGATTTTCATTCTGGCCTAGTATTTATTGGCACTGTGAATTAAACAAAGCTTCTATGTATTTCAGTTTTCACATCCAGAAAATGCTGCCTCACATATCTCTTCAGAGCATTAAGTGATTTAATACATGTAAATTAAAATGCTTAGAACATTATATTTAGTACATTTTAGCTATTATTTTCATCTGAGAAAACCTGTGAAAGAAAACTTAGTAATTTGTCAGAAGTCACACAACTATTTGGGAGCAAAGTTAGAATATAATCATTGATTTTAGTTCTTTCCATTTCTACTAGTCAACACTATAACTAAAAGTTCTAAATATTCCTATAAAATCATTGCTTCATAAATGGTTTCTTCTATACAAGATACTGAAAATGAAAATATAATCATTTCCATCTATAGGAAAATGCTTACAAGTTTTCCTGCAAAATGTACTTGTAATGGGAAAAAATGTTGAAAGCTTTAGCAACTTATTGAATACTTAGCAACTGCAGCAACTTATTTCAAATTATTTTAAAAATGAGATTTAAAATGTGAAATACCCATTTCTATACATGATTGCCTATTGCACAATTACAGAGACCAGATAACAAGATATTTTTCTGATTGTGAGCATTTCTTTGATTATTAAAAAAAAAACTCAGTGTTTTAGAAATATTTATTTCACTTGGTTAACTAATTTAAGATGTTATTAGTAACATCTTGTCATATTTTAAAATAAGAATGAATACAGCATTTATTTTACAGAACTTAAAGAGGAAAACGTTTATTTAGTGACAGTTCCTTATCACATGTTCAAGTTTAATTTTCACAGCCATACTCAAGGAAGGGTATTATTATCCTCTGGTTCAGATGAGGCAACGAGGCTCACACAGCTTGTGTGTGGCAGGTCCAGGATTTATTCAATCCCAGATGTCAAATACTGAGTTTATTCTGCTGAACATCAGCATCTCACTTGCTGTCCAAAATAACTGGGGGTTCAGTTGAATTAAAAGAGACACTCTTTTTTCAGATGAATTTGAAAGAGTGTCAGGTCTGGAGTTAGAGAACCTGGCTTTAAGGCTTAGATTTTTCTGTAACTGCCTTCCAATCTGCCTGAAAATTTCCCAGGAATATAATGATTATTCTTCAAACAAGAGTATATCAGTAGAGGGGCTCCTGGGTGGCTCAATTGGTTAAGCAGTTGCCTTCTGCTCAGGTCATGATTCCAGGGTCCTGGGATTGAGGCCTGCATCAGGCTCCCTGCTCAGCAGAGAGTTTGCTTCTCTCTCTCCCTCTGCCTGTCTCTCTACTTACTTGTGCTCTCTATCTCTCTGTCAAATAAATAAATAAAATTTTTTTTTTAAAAGTGTACCAATAGCTATATTTGCAAATTGTAAAATGGCATGTAAGGAATATTATTACTATTATTATTATTTTAGGTAGAAATAACTTAAATATGAATTTTATCCATGCAAACATTTGACATAATAAATTTTCCTCAAGATGATCGAAGTTATGATTTAATTGTTAAATTCCATAGCTTCTTTATTATAATTAGTCTGCAATTTCTCTGTGGCATTGACCTTTACTAACTTATTTATTTATTATTTTTTGGAAGGTGGGACAGGATAGAGGAAGGAGGTGGAGAGATGGGGTAACTGTGGGATAGACATTAAGGAGGGCACAGGATGTAGTGAACACTGGGTGTGAACTAGTGAAAACTAACCTCTACCTCTGAAATAATAATGCATTATATGTTATTTAATTGGCTTTGTTTAAAAAAAAAAAATTCTCTTCTAGGTAGTCTCTGAGTATTATTCATTCCAACTCTACGGAGATTCGAAACACCCCCAGCCCTGCCGCCCTTTCCGTTCTTTCATTCATTGTCTTGGTTGGGATCCTCATGGATTCTGGTCAGATTTCCCACAGTTGGGAAATCATTTCCCCTTCTAAATGGCTCTGAACTACCCAAGTGTTCAGGCCACAAACAGCATCATTAACTTGGTTTGTCTTCTTAAAATATTAATCTTAATTTAAATGTAACTTGTCCCCCCAATACATCCTAATATCTAAAAGGCCCTCTCATAAACTAGAGTCATATTTAAAAAGTAGAATCCTGTGTAGACAGACTCAGTTAGCACCTCACGCACAATTAACTAGTTGTGTGTAAACTTAAGGTATTTATTTCTTTGAAGTACAGAATCTCCATCTTTAAATGTAATTATAAAACATGTGAGAATTAGAGAAAATATATGCAAAACACGATCCCAGTGTTGGGAACACAGGGGGTGTTCAAAAAATGGTAACCAAGATCTGTCTAACACATCCCTTCCCCTCTAACCCAGTAAATAAATAGGCAAAGAATAAGAAGAGCCAATTTGAAGAAAATGCATTAATAAATATAAATATATAATCATTTTCTGTAAAAACTAAAAATACAAATTAAAGTAACCTTGAGAATGCATTTTATATTCATTAAAGTAGCAATTTTTAAGCATATAACAACTAATTCTAGAATGGTTTCAGTAAACCTCGTGTACTAATTTAGTACCATTAACACTACAAATGTATATAACCCTCTCATAAAGTTCATTATACTTACATGTAATAAGACCTATAACAATGGCATTTAGCTGGGTATATTTCTATATATATCATATATATATGTATATATTCTATTCTCATTAAATAATTTAAAAGAAATTGAAGGCTATAAACACTTAAGTTGTTTATTGTGGCATTACCAATACTGGAAAAACTTGCTGGAAGCAGCCAGAATGTTAGAATGACTAAATGCATAATTCTGCCATGACTTAATATATAGGAATATTACTTGAGCATTAAAAGCAAAACACAAATATTGCATAGTCCAGTGCTGTTCAAATAAATATTGTGTGAACTACAAATGTACTTTTAAATTTTTCTAGTAGTCACCTTATAAAAGTTTAAAAAAAAAGGTAAAATTAATTTTGGTAATATATTTTATTTAACTAAAATATCCAGAATATTATTTCAATCTATAGTTAATATAAAAGCCTTATCAATTAGAGTTTTCCCATTCTTTGTTTGCCACAATTGAAGGTATGTTTGTTTGCCACTAAGTCTTTGAAATCTGTTGCAAATTTTATTTTTACAACGTATTTCAATTTGGACTAACCACTTTTCCAACCTCAATAGCCGCATGTGGCAGACTGCTACCATTTTGACAGATTGTGAGCAGACATTAAAGACAAATAGAAATATTGTTAATAGCATATACACTGTTATTTCAATTCCTAAGATGAAGCTTATTTATGGTTTTGTATGCAAAAGTATAAAAAAAGTTAGGAGAGTGAGATTAGGGCTCTTTTTATATAAATTTAAATATTCTCATACTTTTACAGTTTTTCTTTTAATGAGAAAATCTTGAGCCTTCAGACCAGTGCTTAATTTGCAAACTACAGATACTCTGACTATATACCTTCATAGAAAATGATGGTGAGCTTCAATTTGTAATATGTTCACATTTTAACCCCTGTTTCTGTGGAATTAATAAATCTTTCCAATTCACAGCTGTTTGGTATGCAAAATAGTCTGAACATTTTCATAGAGAGTAACAAATAAATGACCTTTCTGGATTAAGTCAGTCTGGCAGCCTACTATTTTTCGCAGTTCCAACAGTCTATATTTGGTTGATCCTATGAGTTAGTGAAATAAGAAAATGTATTTAAAACCTTATTAATAAGAAAAAATAGCTAGCATTGTGCCTTACACATATTGAACACAAAATGCATACAGATTGAATTTAACTGATCTGATGTTTCTATCAATAGAATTATAGATGAATTTGTTGAAAGCTTTTTCTTGGTGGGATTTCCTTTTTCTTCATCTATTCTACTGGATGCATCCTAAGGGGAAAAAACCAGAAACATGGACAACAAAAGTCTTAGAATTTGTGTTAGACCTGGAAGTGAGCAGAGTTTTTTTATGTAGCCATTTTCTACCCAGGCATTTCTAAATGAGTGAAATACATCAAGATTTTTGCTTTCATTTTTTTACAACCTTATTAAGGTATACTTGACATGTAGGAAGATGTTCATATTTAATGTATACAACTCGATGTGTTTAGGCATAAATGTACATCTAAGAAACTATCACCACCATAAGGCCATGGACATATCCACCCTCCCAAACTTTCCTCCTTTCCCCTTTCTTACTTTTATTGTTTGTGTGTGTGTATGTGTGTGTGTGTGTGTGTGTGTGTGTGTGTGTGTATAGAATACAATGTAGCTTCTACTCTCTCTTCAACAAAAAAATACAGTATTGTCAGTTTTAGGCAAACCATATAATAGATCTCCAAAATTTATTTATCTTGAATAAATGAAACACTGTGCCTTTTGACAGTCATCTCATTTTCTCCTCCCATTTCCCCTAAGAACCAAAATCTACTCTCAGTTTCTGAGTTTGACTACTTTAGACTCTACATATAAGTGATATCATATAGCACTTGTCTTTTGGGGTGTGGTTTATTTCAATTTCATGATGTCCTACAGGTCCATTCACATTGTTGCAAATGACAGATTCCTTCTCTTTTTTTTTTTCAGATTTCCTTTTATAATACTAAGAGATATCCCATATAAATATATAAATTTAAATCCATGTAAGTAAATATAAACATATCTATATCTCTCTAAATATCAATTAAAATATGGATTAAAGATTACATTTTTTTCTCTTCATTCATAAGTTGTTTCCATGCCTTGGCTTAAGTTAAGTTGTTTTGATGTCTTGGCTGTTATGAATAATGCTGCAATGAACATGGGAGTGTGCTTCAAGATTCTCTTGAAGATCAAGAATCTATTCAAGATTCTGATTTTAGTTCTTTTGCATAAATACTCAAAAGTGAAATTGTTATATCATATTTATGTTTATAAACTTCTGTATTGTTTTTCCATAATGGTTGCAATGATTTACATTTCCTCCAACAGTATATCAAGGTTCCCTTTTCTTCACATCCTCACCAATACTTACCAATTTTTTTTTTTTTTAATAGTGGCTATTCCAAAAGATGTGAGGTAATATCTCATTGTAGTTTCAAATTGTATTTCTCTGGTGGTTACTAACATTGAAAATCTTTTCCTACATTTGTTGGCTATTTTCATGGTTGGTTTTTTGGTTTTATTTTGTTTTTGTTTTTGTTTTTACATGTTTATTCAGATTCTTTACCCATTTTTCAGTCAGGTTTTTGTTTTTTTTTTCCCCCAAAGATGTGTGATTTTCATATATATTAGATATTAACCTATTATAAGGTAATATGGTTTGCAAATATGTTTTCCCATTATATAGTTTGCCTTTTATTTTATTGATAGTTTCTTTCCTTTGCTGTGCAGAAATTTTTTGGTTTGGTGTAATCCCATTTTATTTTTGCTTTTGTTGGTGGGATTTAGTGTTATAGCCAAAAAATTGCCAAGACTAATGTCAAGGAGCTGTTTCTCTATTTTCTTCTAAAAGTTTCACAGTTTCAGGTCTTACATTTAAGTCTTTAATCCACTGGATTTGTTTTTTGTGTATGGTAGATATGGGTCCACTTTCATTCTTTTGCATGTTAATGTCCAGTTTTCTCACAAAAGTTATTGAAGAGACTATACTTTCCCCTTTTGTATTTATGGATCTCCTGTGAAAATTCAATTGGCTATTTATTTGTGATTTTTTTGAGGTCTCCATTTTGTTCCATAAGTCTATGTCTATTTTTATGCCAGTACAATCCTGTTTGGATTATAATCTATTTTGTAATATAATTTGAAATCAAGAAATGTGATGTGTCTAGCTCCGTTCTTTCTCAAGATTGCTATGGCTATTCAGGGTCTTTTGAATTTTAAAACTGTTTTTCTATTTCTTTGAAAAATGCCTTTGGAATTTTGATAGGAACTGAATAATCTATAGATCCCTTTCAATAGTATGGATATTGTAGCAATATTAATATTTTCAGTCCATAAACACGAGATGTCTTTCCATTTATCTGTGTCTTCTTCAAAGTCCTTCATCAATGGTTTGTAATTTCCAATGTACAGATATCTCACTTCCTCAGTTAAATTTATTATTAAATATTTTATGCTTTTGATGCTACTGTAAATGGGATTGTCTTCTTAATTTGTTTTTTTGAAATTTGTTGTCAGTGCAAAGCAATGTGACTGATTTTTGTATGTTGATTCTGTATCCTACAAATTTGTGGAACTTGTTTATTAGTTATAACAGTTTCCTAGAGTAGTCTTTAAGATTTTCTATCTATATAAAACTATGGCATCTGTAAACTGATAATTTTGCATCTTAATTTCCAATGTAGATAACTATTTATTTTTCTTGTCTAATTACTTTGCCTAGGACTTTGAGTACTTTGAGTACTTTGAGTATGCTGAAGAGGAGTGGCAAGTGTGTGTATCCTTATTCTGTTTATGATCTTAGAGGAAAATCATCTGCTTTTCCCTGTTGATTATGATGTTAGCTGTGGACTTTTAGTATATGGTTGTTACTATGTCGAGTTATATCCCTTCTATAGCAAACTTGCTGAGAGTTTTTACAAAGAACAAGTGTTGAATTTTGTCATATGTCCTGCATCTACGGAGATAATCATAAGATTTTTAACCTTCATTTTGTTAATGCAATGTACCACATTTATTGATTTACAAATGATGAATCATCCTTGGATCTCAGGGATAAATCCCTTTTGATCAAGGTTTATGATCTTGTTACTGTGCTGACAATTTCAACTTGCCAGCATTGTTGAGGATTTTTGGATATCTATCAATAATATTATCTTGTAATATTCTTTTATTTCCTTTTCTTCTTTTCTTTTCTTCTCTTGACTGGCTTTGGTATCAGGATAATGCTGGTCTTGTAAAATGAGTTTAGGAATGTTCTCTCCTTTCCTCCCTATTGCAAACTACCCCAGATAATGGAGGCATTCTATTTCCCTCCATGTACTGGGTGAGAAAAGACAAGATTGGTGTGTTCATGTGTGATGACACAATATAGCTTCTACCCTCTTTTAAATATTAACTACAGTATTATTAGTTATGGGCACTATGCTATATAGTAGAATTGTACCTTCTGCTCAGGGTCCTATGAGGCTGCAGAAGCCAGGCACTCACTTAGCATTCACTTTCCCCTGTGGTAGAAATAATTGGTCAAAGAGGTCTCTCTTGCCATTGATCTGTCCCACATTCAGTGAGGGGTGACAGAAATAAATTGAAACTTTTTTTCTTATCTTCTTCTTGCATCTATTCTTGGATGTTTGCTCTAATGAAGTGTTTGAATCTCTCAAATGGACCCCTGGAGTCCCATAAGCTTATTCTTTTCTATGGGTATCAGTGTTTCTGTTGAAGGTTAAATTGTCCTATTCCATTATCTTGCTGACATCACTCTGACCTTTTCTATACCTTTCATGTTATATTAATGATTATTTATATTTAAAATATTTATTTAAGCTCTAATATGATTCTTACTCTGACTACATTTTCACATAATATTATTATTTTTATTTTTTCTAAACCAGTTTCAAGCTGCTTGAGGACAGGACCATTGTTTATTATTTCTCACAATGTTAAATAACCTTCGATGTTGCTATGCCTAATAAAATCTTCAAAATGTGCAAATCTGATTCAGTTTATAAACACTAAATTAAATGTAGATAGGATTTAAAAAGATAAGCACAAAGATTAAATTTATGTTTTCTTTCTAGATAATAATGGTGTAATATAGTGAATAATTATGCATTTCATTAAAGAGGGGAAAATTGGTAAGAGTGAAATGATGGAGGTGATGCAATGGTGTGTCCTTTGAAAATGTTGATAAAATTTAACAAAAGGGGTTTTTTGTTGTTGTTTTGTTTTGTTTTAGTTTTGTTTTTTTCTCTTTATACCACTCTGTGCAGAAAAATCTTTTCATCACAGCACCTAATTATCAAATGAGCTATGCCTTCAGACCAAGTCTGATCAGTTATTGATGATACTGGATCCCCTTTCCATCAACCTACTACAATGATTCAGATCTTTTCACTCTCCATTTTATTACTTTCCTCTACTATGCTACTTTTCACCACCACTGTGTTAGGTCATTGTTCAAAAGAATGATTACCACTGAAGTTTTCTAATCTAAAGCTGATTTAAGCTGTAAATAAGAGTCTGCTACAATTTGTAAACACTCCTTGGTTCCAGAAATCCATTCTTCATTTGCAAATCCCCAAAGCTATGGCTGCACCGTCTATCATCATCTATAGTGTGCAAAGCCAGAATGTGATTACACATATTTTATAAAATGGGAACTGCTGACTACCCAACCCACTAGTTATTTCCTAGTAAAAGCATATTAGTATGATACACATATAGCACCATAATGTATACCATTATGTATCTAGTAATTAATTTCTTAATGACTTACTAAATATTTATGATCTTTTTTCTTATGACAAAATCTTCAGTTTCCCTAAGAGCTATCCTAATTTAGGCAGTATTCAAATAGAATCACTTCATTATGCTTGTTTTTTCTGTTGTCTTGGGAACAATGTAATAACACTAGTAGAGTGTTTTCTTCAGAAATGAAAAAGAAAACATTCTGAAGATGTGTGAGCTGTTTAAAGTTCAAATCTGGAGGAGAATATAATCAATTGGGAGTATTATATCAGTGTACTAAGTGATAGAAAGATAGACAAATACATAGATATACAGATATGTAGATGGATATTTTTATGCTGGTGAATTTCATTATTGTGGATTTATTGGATTTCTCTTAAATTATTTTAACTGCTGAAATAAATTTTCAGATTGGAATGTATTGATTATTGTATGCTTTGCAATAGTAGCAGCATTTCAAAAGAAGTCCCTAAATGCCTGCGGCAATGAAGCTTCTATTCTAATAGATCTCTTAACATAAAGTTTTGCTTAGTGCACAACCTGGATAACTGCTGCATTTCCTTGCCTACATCAGTATTCATGATGTTTCAGTTTTGTTCTTAGAATATCAAGTGTTATGCCTTAATATAAATGGTAATTCTTTATAGAATAAGGGGGCAGAGAATATTGCAGCTGTACTTCTTCAGTGTCATATGACATCAGATCTTTGCCCCCTTTGATTGAGAACCTGATTGCAAGATCTGATTTTGGCCTGATCTGACAGTTGGGTTCTTTGGTTTTCCCCAGAATTGTGACCTATAAATTCTCAGAGGATACTGAAGCTTCCTGAAAATGCCCGCTTCTCAAGACACAGGTAATTTAAAAACTTATAATTTATAAACTAAAAATACCAAAATATAGGTCTCTCCCAGGGTTTGGTCCTAAGTAATCCCTTCTTTCCTGTCAACTTTACCCCTCTAGGTGATCTATCCAGTCCCATAACTTCTAATGTCATCTATAGCAAACACTCTCCAATCTTTAAATATATCTATATCTATGTGTGTGTGTGTATATATATATATATATATATATAATCTCCCCTCTTATCATCAAATCTATATATATTAGTGTTTATTTGATTCCTTCACTGGGGTCTCAAAACATAATTTCCTCTCATCTTCCTGTTGTCCTCATCTTCCTCCTCCAGTCTTTCTCATATCAATAAATAGCATCACATCCACTCTGTTGATTATACTAACCTAGGAATTATCATTAATTGTCTTTCTCTCAGCTCCCATAGCATACTCATCAGCAAATCCTGTTGTTTCTTTCCAAAATACATCTCATTTGCATTGCTACTGCCCTACTCCAAGATATCTTTGCTCATCTGAGCTAATGCAATAGTCTATTTAATGGTTTGTCTGGTTCTACTTTTGCTCCCTAATTAGCCATTCTCCACACAGCAGACAGTGTGATCTTTTAAAATCCATGGTACCCTTCTGCTTAAAATCCTCCAATGGCTTTTCATTGCACTTAGAATAAAATCCAAGCTCCATACAAGACACTATATGATATGGTCACTGCCTCTCTCTCACCAGTCTTATTGCTTATCTCTCGCTCCTCCTCATTGACTTTGCTCTAACCTCACTAGGATACTCTAAGTTCCAGGAAAACGCCAACTTATTTCCACTCTTGAAGCTTTGCATATGTTTTTCCCTTTGGAGCTCTCAGCCCTCTGAGTTTCACACTGGGCTTTCTGTTTTCATTCAGGTCTCAACCCAAATATCATCTTCTCAGAGGGATCTGAAAATCAATCTAAATAACTACCTCAGTTCCTCAGTTTCATCCACTGTTTTATTCTGTGCATAGCAGTCATCATTGACTGAATTATCTAACTTGTATATTAAATTTTTCTCCCCTATTTGGAACTGTAAACTTTCTATACTTTTATCACTCTATCTCCCATGCTTAGAAGAATAATTGCAGTATATTAGGTATGTATCCTGGGAGGGTAGGGACACATGAGAGAGAAAAGGCAAAGAAACAGAGATAGTTTATGTACAATATGATATTGAAGTGCTTGACATTTAACCCACATTCTCCCTAAATTGGTTTGGGTAAATACTGATTTATAGGATTCTTGGATGCAAGAGATTCTTTGGACAAATTAGTTTGGAAGAATTCATTAGAGACTTATAAATTTTATTTGTCTATTATTCTATAAAATTTTACAGTTAAAATCTTATTTAATCATGTCTGATCAAATGAATTCTAAAGTTAATTGGCCCTAGAAAATATTTTTCTCCCCTTTTGACATATTGACCTTTGGAATTGCTGATCTAAATCAACACTGTCCCACTTAGAAGAGAATTAAGGTAACAGTAGGGTAATATCTTCTTTTTTAAGTTGTTTGAAATAAAACCTCAATGAGAAGGAAAGATATATTTGTTTTTGAAAATTTTGTAGGAATTAAAAATGGTTACACTGAGAGAAGAGACAAAAATATACTGAAGAGAAAATTTGGTAAATAGCAGTTAAGTGAGATTAGAAATCCATAAAATAACAATAGCAAAAATTAAAAAGGAAAAATGGATACTTTAAAATACTTTCAGATTTAGAAGAATAATATTGGAAAAAATTGAACAGAATGTAGTCAGATTTCTAAAAAGTATAAATATCAGACTTGTTCTTTATAAAGTCTATAAAAGATAGGATGACATAAACATGAATATCCTGGTTATAGTTAGGGAAAGTGATGTAAAACCAGACATTTGAAGTTAAATCTAGAGAGATTAGGGAGATTAAATTGAGAGGAATAAGTCTGTGAAATTTATAATTAACCACAATGTGGAGGGATAGTTCTTAACAGCTGCTCTTTAAAAAATCCTGTTTTTAGCTACATAAAATTTTACCAACATGGCTGTAGTGCTTTGAACTTTCATCATATACTTATACTTTGCTTTAAAGCTTCTCAAGAGCAAATATGAAAGTTTGTCATAGATAGGAGATGTATTATAACTCCCAAATGAAAAAAAAAATAAAACAAAAAACAAACAAACAAAAAAAAACAACTGTGTATTTGAATTCCCAAGCCTCTGTATACCTTGCCACAGAATCACTGTTGTATTTTTAAACCTCATTCCTGGAAACACTGCAGATGTCAGATCAATTTAGAAGCCAAAGAATACCTTTGGGAATGACATGGCAGCAACTGAAATAGTGTTTGGCCAAATTAAGAGTGTATGCCAAAGATGCCAAAAATCACAGTAATCTGGCAGGTAGGGAGCTATTATTTAACTGTATGATCATTACTGGTTTCTCTATTGAAAAACTGTTGACTTTTTATGCAGTGAAATGGAGCCCATGATTTAGAGAGGGTATCTCTCTGTTTTGATGTTAGTAGTAGCTGGTTGGGGATTATACCCAATCAAAAAATGAAATTTCTCAAGGAAAGTACTTGGGGGGAGAAACTTTTAACAAATTATATTATATTTAATTATAAATGAAAAAAATATCAATTTAGAGATTTTTTGTTATAGGCTCTTAATATTCAGAATGCTATTCATATTCTACACTACTTATATATTTCTTTCTTTCTAGTACAAACAAACTGGCCTGATCTTAGTTTGTTGCAAAACATTTCAGTTTTAAATTTTTATTCAGTAAGACCACTAATAAGATTGTTATGTTTTCTTAAAGATTTTATTTATTTATTTGACAGAGAGATCACAAGTAGGCAGAGAGGTAGGCAGAGAGAGAGGAGGAAGCAGGCTCCCTGCTGAGCAGAAAGCAGGATGCCCGGGATTGTTCCCAGGATCCTAAGATCATGACCTGAGCCAAAAGCAGAAGCTTAACCCCCCGAGCCACCCAGATGCCCCAAGGTTGTTATTTTTAAATAACTTGTTCTGTATATTCATTGTTCGTGGATCTCTGCTCTCTCATCTGCATCTTATGGTCATGATCTCCTGCTGTTTGGAAAGAAATTAACTTTCATAATTCCTTCCATAATTCCAATCCCAAATTGGCGAAAATTGCCCATTTGCCTTGAAATGCAGTATGTGTTCTTAAATTTAGGAGAGTCGATGATACGTACAAATAGCTTCTTTCTCTGGACCCACATTATTGTCCTCCTAATGGATAATGCTCAATGATAAAATTATTTTAAGGAGGGAATATCTGCTATCTTCAAAATGGTGGGCTTTTTCTCTTTCCTCCTCCAAGGAAGAAAGTGATACTAAAGACTACCTCAAAATTATAAATGTATATCCTCAAAAATTCTTATTAGGAAATTAATTTCATTTCTGTAACATTCAAATGTAATCAAATAGTCTCATTAATCATATCCATATGTAGTGGAAAGAATATTAAATTTGACTTGTGTATGTGACCTGCCTCTTCCAGGGAGAGTGTATTTGGTCAAGTCACTTCTCCTAAACATACTTCTTTGGTTAATGACATGAGTGTAATAGTATCTAATAGTCCCTAACCTAACTATGCAATAGTGTTATTTGTAAAGAATTACAAAGAATTATTACTATTATAATCTTTGTCATCCTAATCATCACCTATTTAGGTCATTATGATTAGTATCAAATTTAATGGAGTCCATGAAAGATTTCAGAACTTCCACATACACAGATATAAATCTGAACCCACCATTTATGGAACAAAAGGCAAAATTTAGAATTAATATACAACCAAATAACAAATATAAGTTTGACTATTTTTTATGTTTTCTATCCTTGATCCTGTCAAAATTTCTAAATTGTTGTCTGAACAAATAAGAGACAGAAAATATAAATTAGAAAATATAAGTGTTTAATTCAAGTAAAAGAAATTACTAAGTGCTTCTTAGCTGTTTCATGTCCAAATTGAAATCACAGAAGACACTTTGGGCAACCACAAATAAATTGATGATACTACATTTATGCACAAATTTAACCCCTCACATTATGTTCTAAGTGATGTGGTTATATCAGTTATAGAAAATGACACAGAAATTACATTTGCTAGAGTTCTTATAAAAGAATGACACAAAATAAATTATAATATAACTTGAGTTAGTTTTGATATGCAAAACTTTATGCCCTTTATGTCATGTATGCTGGACAATGATAATCTAATGGAAAATTAGATTAATTAAATAATCCAGAAATTCTTTAATTAAATACACAAATTCAAGCGTTCTTGACAGACTGAATAATCAGCACTGTTGAGGGCAAACTTCCATATCTAAGAAGAAAAACAAAGAATCCTGGCAAATAAATCTGTCTGAATCCTTTATCATTCTTTATCGGTTTAGTTTTTGCATTGTGTCTTTTCTGAGTTTTGCATTGGTTTTATGTGTTTTTGTATAACCATAAGAAATACATAACATGCTAAAATATAAATAACTGAGCTTGAATAGTCTGTAAGTAGGGTAATCATTCATTTATCCAGCCAGCCAGCCAGCCAGCCAGCCACTGAGGAAACAAAGATATCTGAGTATCTATTTTTAACTGGCATTGTAAATACAAAACTAAATGTCACCATTTGGCTAGCTTAAAAATAATGATTAAAATCTGGCATGGTAAGTGCTGATACACACATGCACGTGCACACACACACACACACACGCTCAGCATACATAGTGTTGGACAAAGAAAAGTATAATTTCAAATCTGCAACATATACAAGGAAGGCTTTACAGAGGAAAAGTCACTTGAACTAGGTTTCAAAGCCTGCCAAGGATTTTTAAGTGCTTAAGACTGAATCATTCACTTCAGGAGAGAGAAAAAAACGTGTGCAATGGCAGAGGAGTAGCGTGCAGTTTGAGTTGAATGAGGTGGGGCCAGTTATATGATAATGACAAAGGCAGAAACTAAACCACTGAATACTTTGTAATTTCATCAAAGGAATTTGGAGTTTAGGCTGTGGCTAATATTGTACCCCTGCTGCTAAGAGAGCATTTGAATAATGAAATATGATTTTCTGTTTTGAAAATTCCTGTAAGCACAGTAAGTCTAATGAATTGAAAGTGTGTAGAGGCAAAGACATAAATTAGGAGGTCACCACATAGTTTCGTAAGACATAATGAGGGCCTAAATTAAGCCAATAAAGTGAAAATAAGAAAATGTGGTGAAACAGTTTGCAGACTGGTTGGAGTCGGTGCTGTAGGCTGGTGCCTTACCTCCCGGGACTCTTCCCAGCCATCTGTCCAGCTTGCCCATGATGTCAGTAGACCTCAGCAAATGGTTCTAGCCCTTGAGCCTGCAGGAAGTGGATGAGCAGCGGCAGCATCTGTTGCAGCTCAGATACACCAGGGCGGAGGTGGACGAGCTGGGCACATTGCTGACCCAGCCTAGGTTAAGAACTGTCCCACCAGTGTTGCATGGCATATCCTTGAACTGGGTGGACTCCACACTTGGTCATGACATATCCAGAAGCACCCAGCAGAAAGGACCCCAAATGCAGGGAATGGCACCCTTTTGGGGGGTCAACATGCAAGACAATGACATCAGCAGTGCACAGTCTTCTACCATTTTGGTGGCTCTGGGCCTCCCATGGGGATAGGCCTTCACTGCTACATCTGGCTGGTTTAAGAGCAGAATCGATCACTGAAGTGACCTATTCCCAGCAACCAATCTGGAGACCACTGTGGCAAATTCAAAGGGGCACCTTTCCACATAAATCACGACCTCGGGCCACCGGTGGCCAGCACATGTTGACAGGCTGAATGAGATGACTGTGTCCCCAAACACTGTGAGCAGCTGTCTAGGAAGTAGGGGAATGCTAGGAGACAGAAACCATCCTGGAGGTCTCCAGCTGTGATCTCAAGTTCAATGATGCATGTTCCTAGTTCCCATTTTCACAGGTGAGGCCTGAATAATAAGGTAGTGGTTTAGGGTGACTTTTCCTTCTGCCTATCCTATATAATTCTAGAGGGTCACACCCTGGTTTACATTTTGATTAAATCTGAACTCCATTTTGGGTGATATTTTGGTACTAGGATGGGGTCATCAAAATGTAAAAAGAATAACAACCCAAAATTTAAAGAAGAAAAAATGGAGATAATAAACCAGGTCTATAGTAATAGAGCAGAGCATCAACTAATCTTTAAGAGAGGTTTAAAAAAAGAGAGAGAGAGATTCATTGCCTCTGCTTTTTGAGCCTGTGTCCAAAATTGTGCAAGATGGCATTTCAAGGGCATGTTTTCATGGCCGTGTCTCTCACCAAGACAGAAACTGGCCTGTCCACTAGACACCAGTGTAGTACATCTCAGACTTGTTAGTGGGGACAGTGTCCCACTCTGGCTCCTTTAAAGAATAGTACTGGAGAAAGCAATAAGGAGAGTCACTTTGTGGTTAAGACCAGGCTGTCTCCCTGAGGTGCAGTACTGGGTGAGAGGCTCTCAGAAATCCCAGCTGCACCTTTTAGTTAAACTGGTTACTCTTTGTCTTTGTAAGTAAATGGATCTAGAGTTGTGGAATGTTGTGTTACTTCTGCTGTTTTCTTATAGCTGAATAGAAATTAAAAAAAAAAATTGTGTTCATGAAAAAAGGAAGGAATGAAAGAAGGAAAGAAAGAAGGAAGGAAAAAGAAAGGAAGGAAGGTAGAAAATGCGGAAAAATTTGGTAGGGATATAGTGATCTCTTGCATGTGAGGTCAGGCTCCTGAGAGAGAAGGAAGATCTGCCAGATGGCTCTATGATTTCAATTCTGAATAAGAAGACTGTGTAATTTTTTTAGTCCAAATCAGAAAACTTATGAAAATGAAAGAGGGTTCTAAAATAAGCAAACCTTTGGGGCGCCTGGGTGGCTCAGTCGGTTAAGCGACTGCCTTTGGCTCAGGTCATGATCTTGGGATTGAGTACTTTATTGGGCTCCCTGCTCAGCAGGGAGCCTGCTTCTCCCTGTCCCTTTGTCCCCAGTCATGGTTTCTCTCTTGCTCACTCTGTCTGTCAAATAAATAAATAAAAATCTTTTAAAATAAATAAATCAATTAATTAAATAAACTTATAATGTATATATTAAAGCAAAGCAAAACATTAAAAAATTACATAAGTACAATTATTATCTTTGGTTTACATTAATATACTTTAATCAGATTCTAAGCAGTATCTGTCTCTCAAACTATATCACAATTGAATGTATTTTTTAATGTGTCCAGATGATTTTTTTAAGTAAAATTGCTTGCAGTGTTTTTCAAAGTTGTATTTTATGGTTAATAAATTTGAAGTAGTTGACTTCTTCTATTGTTAAAGTCCTATAGGCCAGAAATATTTTTAATTGAGAAAAGTCTTCTGTATTTTTCCTAAAGTACATTTAAACTCAGACTTAATTCTGCTAAATAAAAGATCTTCATTCTGTTTTTTATTGAAATACATAAAAATTTTAGCTCAAGTATTTTTACCAGCACTGTTTTTTTTTCTTTATTCAAAGTTTTTTTCTTTATTCAAATGTTTCTTTATTCAAACGTTTTTCAACAAGTATTTTCATGTAACAAAATTCACCAAATAAGATGACTCTATAAGGGGAAGAGGAGCAGGAGGGCAGAGAAGTAGGAGACTGTTTCAACCGGTTCCCTGAAGTGAGCTAAATATCTACCAGAACAATCCCCCTCGGCCTGCAGCTTTCCACTGCTTGTACCACCACTTGGGCTGGGCGCACCCCTGCCTGCCCCTGAGAGAGCCTGGTGTGGGCACCAGCCAGTTGTCTCTGAACCTGCAGCCTTCCATGACCTGCACCACTGCCGGCTCATGGACATGGACCCCAAACAGCAGTCCCAACAGCTGCTAGTATTGGGCTCCCCCAGACCAATATCGCCTTCAGTTTTAGTAGCACAGGAATGCGGAGACAAGCAGAGGGCCTCCAGTGACCACTGAGATGGTGGCTGGGAGTGCACACCACCTGTGGGAGTTTGTGGTGTTCAGCGGAATTTGCAGAGGGTAAGACTGTATGTTCTGGATCATCCAGCGGGGAGCAGACTGAGGCTTCTCTCTGAGGCCAAGGACTGGGTGTGGACAATTTAATTTTTACTTTACTTTTTGCACTAACCCTCTGAAAAGCTGCTAAAAGCCACCCAAAAACAAAAACCTGCAGAGAATAAAAACCTGAAAAATCTGTTTCCACAGAGCCCACCCCCTTGCTAGTACGGAGGACAACTCAGCCCAAGCAAGACTGACAGAAAAACAATGCAGGAGGCCCCTCCCCCAGAAGACAAGCACAAACAAAGAACAACAGGACAATAACAACAGGGTTCCCATAAAACTGTAAAACCCCAACATCAGGGGAAAACAATATATTAAAACCCTGGTATTGCCCCCAAAACCTGCATATTTCATAGATACAACTTTTTTTAATTAGTTCTCATGATTCTTCTTTTATTTTTTTAACCTACTCACCATTACAACTAGATATTTAATACAACATATTACATAATAACTTTTTACAATTGACCTTTATTTATTTATTTATTTATTTATTATTTGACAGAGAAAGTGAGGAGGAGCAGAGAAGGAGAGAGAACGAGACTCCCGCTGAGCAGGGAGCCTGATGCGACACTTAATCCAAGGACCCTGGAATCATGACCTGAGCCAAAGGCATATGCTTAACCATCTGAGACACTCAGGTGCCCACATAACTTTTTAACTTGAGCTTTTTTTATACATATACCTGGGTTTGATTTTCTTTCTTTCTTTCTTTCTTTCTTCCTTTCTTTTTTAAATAGATATATAGATAGATAGATAGATACAAGCTTCAAGGTAATCCTTTTTCCCTATTCAATACTATGCCTATATATAAGCCAGTTTTAATTTCCCTATATCTCTGGATAGTTGAATCCTTTAACAAAGATAATAAGATATACCCAAGTACTGAAATAACCTTCCTCACCCACATCAAGAGTTTATAACCACCTTCCCATTGTACTCTTCTGTCAGTGTTTCCGTGTATTTGTTTCTGGTTTTGTACTATATAAATCTTATTCCTGGGATTCATTTTGACTGGGTTTTTCTTTCTTTCCTTCTTTTTTTTCCTTTCTTGTCTTTTACTTTTGTCCATCTTTTTGTTTGTTCATTTTTGGTTTGTGTACCTTATCTTAGTTTTGGGACTCATTATGGCTATTTTTTTTTCTTTTTTTCCCCTCTCTTTTTCTTTCTTTTTGGTGGTGACTCCTGATTGCTCCAAAACTTTCCATGGGGCACTTTGACTGGATGGTGGTTAATATATTCAGCTATATATCCCTTCAACCACCTCTCACCAAAATGACTAGGAGGAGGAACACCCAACAGAGAAAAAAATTCAGATACAGCAACCTCTGGAACTATTGGATATGGTCATAAACAATATGTTGGAAATGGAATTCAGGGTAAAACTTGTCCAGGTAATGGCTAGGTTGGAGAAGACCATTGGTGGCAAAAAAGAATCTCTAAGGGCTAAGGGCAAAAGTGAGAGCTGGCCTGGCAGAAGTAAAAAACAAACAAACAAAAAAAAAAAACCAAAAAAAAACTATTAATGAGATCCAATCTAATCAAAATACTCTATCAGCTAGGGTAACTGAGGCAGAAGATCAAATTAGTGATTGAGAAGGCAAACAGATAGAAAATCAGGATCAGGAAAAGGCCTGGAACAAACAATTAGAAGCCATGGAAACAGAATTAGGGAGATAAATGACACCATGAAACATTCCGAAGTCAGAATTATTGGGATCCCTGAGGGAGAGAGAAGACTAGAAGATATAGTTGAACAAATACTGGATGAAAATTTCCCTAATCTGGGGAATGGAACAGTGTTCATGCCCTAGAGGCAGAAAGGACACCCCCAAGATCGACTGTTTAGAAAGACATCTAGACCCTTATTGTGAAATTCAGGAATCATAATTTCAGGCAAGATGTCTTAAGGGGCAGCTAAGGAGAAGAGATTCCTTATGTACAGAGTAAGGACCATCAGAAAAATGTCAGACCTGTCCACAGAAACCTGACAAGTCAGAAAGGGTGGACAAGACATATTCAGAGCACTAAGTGAGAAGAACATGCAGCCAAGAATACTTTATCCAAACATTCAGCTCACATTTAGAATGGATGGAGAAATCAAGAGTTTCCAAGTCCAGCAAGGTTTAAAAGATGATGTGACCACCAAGCTAGCACTACAAGAAATACTAAGTGAGGTTCTATAAAAGAAGAAAGAACCCAAGAGTGACATAGAACAGGAAGTTACAGAGATAATGTATAGAATCAAGAAATTCACAGGCAACATGATTTCAATAAAAACTTATCTCTCAATAATCACTCTCAATGTGAATGACATAAATGCAACCATAAAAAGGCACAGAGTTACAGACTGGATAAAACAACAGAACCTCTTCATATGTTGTCTACAAGAGATACATTTTGAACCTAAAGATATATCCAGAGTGAAAGTGAAGGGATGAAGAAACATCTTCCATGCAAATGGACCTCAAAACAAAGCTGGGGTAGTGATTCTCATATCAGATAAATTAGATTTTAAGCTAAAGACTTTAAGCAGAGATACAGGAGAACACTACATCATCCTTAAAGGGTCTATCCACCAAGAAGATATAACAATTGTAAATATTTATGCCTCCAATGTGGAAGCAGCAACTACAGAAACCAAATGTTTTTTTAAAAAATTAAAAAGTTATATTGATATGAATACATTCATTGTTGGGGATCTGAACACATCACTCTCAACAATAGATCACTTAAGCAGAAAATCAACAAAGAAATAAGAGCTTTGAATGACACATTGAACCAGAAGGACCTCATAGATATACACAGAACATTCCGCCCTAAAACAACAGAATACTCATTCTTCTCAAGTGCACATGGAACTTTCTCCAGAATAGACCACATACTGGATCACAAATCATGGCTCAACTGATACCAAAAGATTGATATTATTCCCTGCACATTCTCAGACCACAATGGTTTGAAAGTGGAACTTAATCACAAGAAAAACTTTGGAAGGAATTCAAACACATGGAAGCTAAAGACCATCCTGTTCAAACCAGGAAATCAAAGAAGAACTTAATCCATGGAAACTAATGAGAATGAAGACTCATTGGTCCAAAACCTATGGAATACAGCAAAGGCAGTCCTAAGGAGGAAATACATAGCCATCCAAGCCTCACTCAAAAAAAACTGAAAAATCCTGAATACACCAGCTCTCTTTTCACCTTATAGAACTGGAAAATCAACAACAAATTAAACCAACTCCACACACAAGAAGGGAAATAATTAAGCTTAGAACAGAGATCAATGAGTTAGAAACTAGAGATACAGTAGAACACATCAATGAAACCAGAAGCTGATTCTTTGAAACAATCGATAAGATCGATAAACCACTGGACAAACTAATCCAAAAGAAAAGAGAGAGGATTCAGATTAATAAAATTATGAATTAAAGGGGAGAGATCACAACCTATACAAAAAAAATAGAAACAATCATCAGAAATTATTATCAACAGTTATATGCTAATCGTTAAGCAACCTAGAAGGAATGGATACATTCCTGGAAACCTATTAACTTCCAAGACTGAAACAGGAAGAAACTAACAACCTGAATAGACAAATATCTAGTAACAAGATTGCAGAAGTGATCAAAACCTCCAAAAAAACAAGAGCCCAGGATCTGATGAATTCCCTGGGGAATTCTACCAAACATTCAAAGAAGAAATAATACCTATTCTCCTGAAGCTGTTTCCAAAAAATAGAAACAGAGGGAAGACTTCCACACTCTTTCTATGAAGTCAGCATTACCTTGATCCCCAAACCAGGCAAAGAACCCACCAAAAAGGAGATTTTCAGACCAATGTCCCTGATGAATATGGGTGCCAAGATTCTCAACAAGATCCTAGCTAATAAGATCCAACAGTGCATTAAAAAGATTATCCACGGGCGCCTGGGTGGCTCAGTGGGTTAAGCCGCTGCCTTCGGCTCAGGTCATGATCTCGGGGTCCTGGGATCAAGTCCCGCATCAGGCTCTCTGCTCAGCAGGAGCCTGCTTCTTCCTCTCTCTCTCTGCCTGCCTCTCTGCCTACTCGTGATCTCTCTCTGTCAAATAAATAAATAAAAATCTTTAAATTAAAAAAAATAATAATCTCAGGCCCTGAGTTTCCTTTGCCTTGGGATTTAAAAAAAAAAAGATTATCCGCCATGACCAAGTGGGATTTATCCCTGGGATGCAAATGTGGTTCAACTTTTGCAAATCAACCAATGTGATAGAACAAATAAAAAAGAGAGAGAAGAACCACATGGTCTTCTCAATTGATGCAGAAAAGGCATTTGACAAGATACAGCATTCTTTCCTAATTAAAATGCTTCAAAATATAAGGAAAGATGGAACATTCTTCAGCTTCATAAAATCGTCTATGAAAAGCCCACAGTGAATATCATTCTCAATGAGGAAAAACTGACAGCCTTCCCACTGAGATCAGGAACATGACAAGGATGTCTACTCTTGCTATTGTTGTTCAACATAGTACTAGAAGTCCTAGCAACAGCAATCAGACAACAAAAAGAAATAAAAGTTATTCAAATTGGCAAAGAAGAAGTCAAACTCTCTCTCTCTTCCCAGATGACATGACACTTTACATGGAAAACCCAAAAGACTCCACCCCCAAACTAATATAACTCATACAGCAATTCAGTAATGTGGCAGGATACAAAATCAATGCACAGAATCAGTTGCTTTCTTATACACTAGCAATGAAAATATAGAAAGGGAAATTAGAGAATCAGTTGTATTTACTATAGTACCAAAAACCATAAGATACCTTGGAATAAACCTAACCAAAGAGGTAAAGGATCTGTACTTGAAGAATAACAGGACACTCAAGAAAGAAATTGAAGACAAAAAACGATGGAAGAGATTTCCATGCTCATGGATCAGAAGAATAAACATTGTTAAAATGTCTATAACTGCCTTGAGCAATCTATACTTTTAATGACATCCTGATCAAAATTCCACTGGCATTCTTCAGAGTGCTGGAACAAAGAACCCTAAAATTTGTATGGAGCCAGCAAAGACCCCAGATCACTGAGGAAATGTTCAAAAAGAAAAACAGAGATGGGGGCATCATGTTGCTTGATTTCAAGCTTTACTACAAAGCTGTGATCACCAAGACAGCCTGGTACTGGCACAAAAACAGACACATAGACCAGTGGAACAGAGTAGATAGTCCAGATATGGACCCTCAACTCTATGGTCAAATAATCTTTGACAAAGCAGGAAAAAATATCTAGTGGAAAAAGTATCTTCAGTAAATGGTGCTGGGAAAATTGGACAGCTACATATAGAGGAATGAAACTCGACCATTCTCTTACACCATACACAAAGATAAACTCAAATGGATAAAAGACCTCAAAGTGAGGCAGGAATCTATCAAAATCCTGGAGGAGAGCATAGGCAGTAACCTCTTCAACATCAGCCATAGCAACTTCTTTCAAGACACATCTCCAAAAGCAAATAAATCAAAAGCAAAATGAACTTTTGGGACTTCATCAACATCAAAAGTTTCTGCACAGTAAAGAAACAGTCAACAAAACAAAGAGGCAACCCATGGAATAGGAGAAGATATTCTCAAAATGAAACTACAGACAAAGGGCTGATATCCAAGATCTATAAAGAACTCCTCAAACTCAACACACACAAAACAGATAATCATATCAAAAAATGGGCAGAAGATATGAACAGACACTTCTCCAATGAAGACATGCAAATGGCTAACAGACACATGAAAAAATGTTCATCATCACTAGCCATCAGGGAGATTCAAATCAAAACCACATTGAAATAACTCCTTACACCAGTTAGAATGGCCAAAATCAACAGGGCAGGAAACAAGTGTTGGAGAGGATGTGGAGAAACGGGAACCCTCTTATACTGTTGGTGGGAATGCAAGTTGGTGCAGCTACTTTGGAAAACAGTGTGGAGATTCCTCAAAAAATTAAAAATAGAGCTACCCTATGACCTTGCAATTGCACTACTGGGTATTTACCGCAAAGATACAGATGTAGTGAAAAGAAGGGCCAATGTACCCCAGTGATCATGGCAGCAATGTCCACAATAGCCAAACTGTGGAAAGAGCCTAGATATCCTTCGACAGATGAATAGATATAGATGATATGGTCCATATGTACAATGGAATATTACTAAGCCTTCAGAAAGAATGAATACACAACTTTTACATCAACATGAATGGGACTAGAGGAGATTATGCTGAGTGAAATAAGTCAAGCAGAGAAAGTCAATTATCATATGGTTTCACTTACTTGTGGAGTATAAGGAATAACATGGAGGACATTAGGAGAAAGAAAGGAAAAGCAAATTGGGGGAAATCAGGGGGAAGGCAAAGCATGAGAGACTATGGACTCTGAGAAACAAACTGAGGGTTTTGGAAGGGAGAGGGGTGAGGAGGATGGGTGAGCCTGGTGGTGGGTATTAGGGAGACACATATTGCATGGGAACTGGGTGTGGTGCATAATCAATGACTCTTGGAACACTGAAAAAAAAAATAAAGATGTTAAAATTTTAAAAATTTTTAAAAAGATGTCTCTATAATTCTTTTCAATATCTCATCAAACTTAGTCGCTGCTATAAACAAAGGCTGTCTCAATTTCATTCCATCCTATTACAGAATATTAATTTATTCAGTTAAAAAAGAACCTTTAAAAGTTTTTCTCAGATACAAGTTATTGTGTAGCTCAAGTGTAGATTTTCAGAAATAAATTATGTACCGTTTGAGCTCTCACCACCTGATTTTTTTAGATTTTTTAAATTTCTGTATGAAAAATTTTATTCCTTCTATTTCCAAGTATTGTTTCAATTTTCTGAGAGTGTTGAAGTTGACATTTTTTAAAAAAGAGTTCCAAGAAAAGAGTGAAAGTTAACCAAAATTTAGAAAACTCTTTCACAATGCAGTTCAGTACTATTGTACTTAGATTGATTTACAAGGTTGCTTTAAAAACTGAAACATCTATATAAATTTCTTGATGGTGGGAAACAAAGAGAAAGTATCAAAACCTCCGTGTAAGTGGCTTTTGTGTATTTACAGAAGCTCTGGTTTATGACTTGCATATTAGACTGGCAATATACTAAAATTGTTAGGAGATAATTATTAAGTTTGTGTGTACAAAACAAATTCCAAATATATTCTCTCTCTGTACATTTTTAATTCAGAAATAATATTGCTTTTATTATAACTTCATGATCTACAAATATTTATATTTTATCTCTGTAAAAACTTATCATTTTAGTCTTTAAGGTTGAAGTTTTAACTATTTTAGAATTATAATCACAATATATCTCAGATGTTTCACCATAAAATAATTAATTTCCAAAGCTTTAGAGGGACACCTGGGTGGCTCAGTTGGTTGAGCATCAGCCTTCGGCTTGGGTCATGATGCCAGGGTCCTGGGTTTGGGTCCCAGGTCAGGCTCTCTGCTTGGCAGGAAGCCTGCTGCTGCCTCTCTCACTTCCCATGCTTTTGTTCCCTCTCTCACTCTCTATGTCAAATAAAAAAATAAAATCTTTAAAAAAAAAAAAACTTTAGAGTCCATTGATTAGATGAAAATATAACTATTATTGGAATTAAACTATTTCTATTAAACTATTAAACTATTTCTATTTAAAATAACTTGAGAAAATTTAAACCATGTATCATTTAACCCTTTGCAAAGTTCTTCTTTGGAAAATAGAGCTAACCCATGAACAGTTGTTGCTATACTTTTTGTATATGCATAAGAAAAATTGAGTTCGAAAAAGTGAAATTAACTTAGAATAGTCATTTAATCTAAATGGAAACATATTTCACAGCATGATATATATAAACCCACCTTCTGTATTAAATCAAGATCTACTGGCATGATTTTCTTTTTAAAATTTTAAACTAAATGCTATTGTTTCCCCCTGAAGATTTGGTTTTCCTGTGACATGTGATATCATAGCTCCACATAAAGTAGATAAAGTTACAAATATTCTGTGCAATTCACAGCAACATTTACTAATAGATTTCATACTAAATATCTATTTCTTAGATTTTAAATTTTTTGCCTCTGCTGCTAAAAGTTTATTGTAAAATGAACATTCCAGTAATCAGTGAAAAATTATTTATAAATATTCAGCATAAAATATGTTATCCTAGATATGGGTCACTGGTTCATTTACTCATCAAGGGAAGAAAGAGATAGTTTGAAGTAGGATGAGGAGTTCAACTTGGGCATGGCTAGTTGCTGATGAATGTGGTACATACAATTGGCAATAACCAGGAAATATTAGTGAATATTGCTTTGAAGTACAAGAGCGTTGTGAAAGAAATACAAATTTGGAAGTTTTCAGCATATGGGTGAAACCACATGAGATGAAAGATTAAGTAAGACATTTTCAGCACTGATACTTGTTGAGCAGTTTCTGGGAGGTCTTTGGACATTGACAACAAAGGAGAGAATGTAATGTTATTAATTTATTCAAAATGACTTGTGTATGGGTTTCTTGTAGCTGCTGTAACAAATTACCACAAATTTGGTGGTTTAAAACACATGAAGTCTATTTTCTCACAGTTCTGGATGCCAGAAGTCCACAAAAAGTATTACCCGGCCTGAAGCAAGGTGTGTGCATGGACACATTCCCTCTGGAGGCTCTGGAGGAGAATTTGTTCTTTGCGTTTTTCAGCTTCTGGAGGCTGCCAACATTCCTTGGCATATGGCCACATTACTCCCATCACTGCTTTTTTTTTATAATATTGTCTATCTTTCTTCCTCTATGGTAAAATATCCCTCTGTTTCCCTTATAAGTTTACATGTCTTTACATTTAAAGCCCATTCAGATAATCCAGGATAATCTCCCCATCTCAAGATTTTTAATTTAATCACATCTATGAAGCCCTTTTTACCATGAGAGGTAACTGCTGTTCTATGGATTACGATGTGGATATTTTGGGGAGCAGGAGGCTAATATTAGCTTACCATAACTTGTATCTATCTGATCACCATCAGTGTTGAGTTTTTCATCCTCTCTCTATTACCACTCCTGAATTTGGAAGACTTAATACAAAAAAAAAAGTATTAATGTCTCATAATTTTTTATTACTTTAAATGACATTTTGGATATTTTGTATTAAATAAAATATGTTATTGAAAGAATTTTATTTAAAACATTTTTTCAATATGATTACCAAAAAATTTAAAAGTGCATTGCAATTCTATTAACATTGCATTTCTATTAGCACTGGTATAGAATGTGTATGAGTTTCAGTCTCTTCATCTTACAGAGAAATTGCTGTTTCCTACAAATAAGTAGTTAAAATTCTTGAAAGCTGTGCACTATGTTAATTAAATGCTCAATTTTATTCTATGGATGTACTTTGCTCTATTGTAATCCATATTCATTCAAACTATTTATTGCCGCTTTTCTCCATTTCACAGCAACAAATCAAAAGGACTTCATGTGAAATTATTGACTACTCTATGCCTCTCAGCCTCAAATAACCCCTAATTCTATGCACCTGGGAGCCAAAGCAAATCATAAGGAGCCATGCACACTGCTCTGATGAAGCATCTCTGGAATGAAGTCTCACATGGTGAGTGCCAGACTGACTGGCAGTCTCTTAGAACTGAGAGGAAATAAGGTAATTTTTAAGAGTTTGATAATTTCCTTCAAAAGAGGTTGTAATCTAAAGGGTGAAGGGGGGTGAGGAAATAAGTGGAAAATGTTTTTAATGGGGATGGATCCAAGGGGAACTTGTAGGAACAAAAGAGTCATCCAGGAAAGAAGGTTGTGATTTGATAGGACACTGTATATGGGTCTGAGGGAAGAGGTGAAGAAGAGTGACCAGAGGAGAAAATCTAGAAGATTCTAAGCAGTGAAGTCTGGTGATAGGGAGAAGAAAGGACACTACTATTTACCAAGCTTCTACTGTTAACCAGGTACTTTCATATATGTTATACAAATACACTTATAATATTTGGTTTTGCAGGCAAAAATTTGAGGTGCGGAGACAAGAAATGATTTTCCGAAGGTCACACAACTAATAAGTATCAAGGGAAAGTTTAGGATCTGTTAATTAGTGGGTTGATATTCTTTAGAGTATTAAAGCTACACTAAAAGGTGAATCTGTGAGTGTGGAAAACATGGCAAATGACTTGAGAAAATTTGGGAAATTTCAATGATAGTAATCTATGTGTGATTGAAGTGGGGAAGGAGAAGTGGTAGGCTAGGGAAGTATTTGTACCTGGAACTGTTTGTAGCAGCTGTGGAAACACATCACATCCTAAGGGCTCAGAAGAAATGGAATATTAGGTGGCCTTTTAACTAGTTTAGTTTTTAACTTGACCAGCTCGCCGGCATTATGCTATATTTGTAATAAGCATAGACCTTTGGATTTTTATATAAGTACCTATAAGAAATATAAGCATATTTAAACTTCAGCCTCCCAGAGACCTGAAAAAAACATAGTCAAAAGGCCAGTTCAAGTTTTATTTTACCTGTAAAAATGAAAGCATTGAAAGAACTACTCCAGCTCATAATGATGTGATTTAAAGGTACCATGACACCACCTCAGCTTGCAGAATTAATTCCCAATTGTATACTTCCCAACTTATACTCATCTCCTTTGAAATCCTTTCATTTTCATTTCACCCAGAACCATTATAAACTAGACACCTTTTCTTCAAATATTAGCATTTCCCTCATTTCAGTGGACTCTTCCATCCTGTAGTTCTGAGATATATTATTTTATTGATGACCTTCCCTGACATACTACTGACCTCTCATCACTTAAACACCAATCTATATGTAGATATGACAGAGTATCTGCTGAAGGTGAGGGGGAGAAGATCCTACACACTACAAACATGGCTCACTATAAATTTATAAAAACCAAATAGAACTTTACTTCTTGCTACTCTTTGGCAGCCTCCTTTTATTAATGACAGTGTTTTCCCTATTCTGATTCCCCATTATCTTTCTTTACTTCTAGCTGTTGGTCTTGCATATCATTTAGCCAAAACAAGACACTTATCTTCAGCTCCCTCATTTGTATGGATCATTGCCTTGACATATAGAGCTTTTCATTCTTCCATGAGATCTGAGGAAAAGAAATCACTTTAAAGCAAATATCTTTAACTAAGCTCTATTTCAAATTCCTCTTTGTTTTCCTAAAAAAGGTGTCATCATTTACTTTTCTCCTGTTATCTTTAATTTTTCCTTTTCTTTTTTTTTTAAAGATATTCTTTTTTTTTTAATTTTTAATTTTTTATAAACATATATTTTTATCCTCAGGGGTACAGGTCTGTGAATCACCAGGTTTACACACTTCACAGCACTCACCAAAGCACATACCCTCCCTAATATCCATAATCCCACCCCCTTCTCCCAACCCCTCTCCTCCCATCAACCCTCAGTTTGTTTTGTGAGATTAAGAGTCACTTATGGTTTGTCTCCCTCCCAATTCCACCTTTTTCATTGATTCTTCTTCTACCCACTTAAGCCCCCATGTTGCATCACCACTTCCTCATATCAGGGAGATCATATGATAGTTGTCTTTCTCTGCTTGACTTATTTCGCTAAGCATGATACGCTCTAGTTCCATCCACGTTGTCGCAAATGGCAAGATTTCATTTCTTTTGATGGCTGCATAGTATTCCATTGTGTATATATACCTCCTCTTCTTGATCCATTCATCCGTTGATGGACATCTAGGTTCTTTCCATAGTTTGGCTATTGTGGACATTGCTGCTATAAACATTCGGGTGTACGTGCCCCTTTGGATCACTACGTTTGTATCTTTAGGGTAAATGCACAGTAGTGCAATTGCTGGGTCATAGGGCAGTTCTATTTTCAACATTTTGAGGAACCTCCATGCTGTTTTCCAGAGTGGTTGCACCAGCTTGCATTCCCACCAACAGTGTAGGAGGGTTCCCCTTTCTCCGCATCCTCGCCAGCATCTGTCATTTCCTGACTTGTTGATTTTAGCCATTCTGACTGGTGTGAGGTGATATCTCATTGTGGTTTTGATTTGTATTTCCCTGATGCCGAGTGATATGGAGCACTTTTTCATGTGTCTGTTCGCCATCTGGATGTCTTCTTTGCAGAAATGTCTGTTCATGTCCTCTGCCCATTTCTTGATTGGATTATTTATTCTTTGGGTGTTGAGTTTGCTAAGTTCTTTATAGATTCTGGACACTAGTCCTTTATCTGATATGTCATTTGCAAATATCTTCTCCCATTCTGTCAGTTGTCTTTTGATTTTGTTAACTGTTTCCTTTGCTGTGCAAAAGCTTTTGATCTTGATGAAATCCCAGTAGTTCATTTTTTCCCTTGCTTCCCTTGCCTTTTGAGTTGTTCCTAGGAAGATGTTGCTGCGGCAGAGGTCGAAGAGATTGCTGCCCGTGTTCTCCTCAAGGATTTTGATGGATTCCTTTCGTACATTGAGGTCCTTCATCCATTTTGAGTCTATTTTTGTGTGTGGTGTAAGGGAATGGTCCAATTTCATTTTTCTGCATGTGGCTGTCCAATTTTCCCAGCACCATTTATTGAAAAGGCTGTCTTTTTTCCATTGGACATTCTTTCCTGCTTTGTCGAAGATTAGTTGACCATAGATTTGAGGGTCTATTTCTGGGCTCTCTATTCTGTTCCTTTCTTGTGGTGTCTTTGTCTGGCTTTAGTGTCAGGCTAATGCTTACCTTATGGAATAAGTTAGGAAGTGTTCCCTCCTCTTTAATTTTCAGGAAATGTTAAAAATTGGTATTAATTTTCTAAATGTTGGTAAAGTTCATCAGTGAACTTATCACATCCTGGAGGTTTTTTTTTGTTTTGATTTTTTTTTTTTGTCAGGAGATTTAAATGGTCAATTCAGATTTCCTATTTATTTGTGATTTATTCTTGGTAGATTTTGTGTTTCTAGAAATTTGTCCATTTTATCTAAGTTATCCAATTTGTTGGTATACAATTGTTCATGGTACTGATATTTTTTTATTTCTGTAGAATTGGTAATAATGTCCCACATTCATTTCTGATATTATAATTTGAATGATTTCTTTCTTTCTCTCTCTCTTTCTCTCTTTCTCTCTCTAATCCACCTAAGAAAAATTTGGGCAATTTTTTTTGGTCTTTTCAAAAACAAACTTTTGGTTCCATTGATTCTTCACTATTGTTTTTCTATACTTTATTTTGTTTATCCTTGTTCTGATCTTTATAATTATCTTCTTGCTATTAGCTTTGTGTTTAGTTTGTCATTTCTTTTGTAGTCCTTAAGCTATAAAGGTTTGAGATCTTTCTTTTCTTATACAGTATATTTTTTTATTTCTTAATATCAGCTTTATTGGGGCGTAATTCACATAAAAATTGTAAGATACTTAAAGTGTACATTGTGGTGATTTGATGTATATAGTTATCAAATATTGTGTGTCCATATATTATGTATGGTGTATATATATGGCATATATATAATATACTAGTGTATATATATATATATTATATATATATAGGAAGGATTTTCCCATTTAGTTAATGAATTTAGTTACAACCATCACTATTTATTTACTTACTTATCTATTTATTTTTGGTGAGAATATTTAAGTTCACTTTCTTACCAAATATCAATTATATAATATTGTTTAATCAATCGTAGTCACCACATTTTACATTAGAGCTTCAGACATTATTCACATTATAGATGAAAATTCTTATGCTTGTAACAACGTCTCCCTTTCATGCAACCAGACAGAAGATAAGTAGGAGATAGAAGACTTACAACAATACATTAAACCAACTAGATCTAATAGACAAATGCAGAATACTCTACTCAACAATAATAGAATACACATTCTTCTCAATGGTGCATTTTCTAGAAGAGACCATATGTTAGGCTGTAGATTAAGTGTAAATAGTTTTTAAAAGGCAAATATCATAAAAAGTAACTGTGATCACACAGGATGATGTTAAAAATCAACAATAGAAGTAAAACTAGAAGTTTCACAAATTTGTGGAAATTAAAAACCTCCCACTCTTATACTATTAGTGGAGCAACAAAGAAATCAAAAGAAAAGTAAGAAAATACTTGGGGTAAGTAAAAAGGAAACAAAACATACCAAAACTTATGAAACACAGTAAAATCAATGCTAAGGGAAAAATTTACAGCTATAAACACTTACAGTTTTTGTCCTTATTTCTTGCATTACAGTCTTATCTCATTTTCAGTTTTTTTGTTTGTTTTAGTGGTCTTATTTAGCAAAATATTAATTTTTTTTCTTATTTTGTTTTGAGTATATTTTATAGCTAATCCCTGTATGGCTACCATGGAGGAATACCCTTAACATCTTAAAGTTATAATACACTAAGTTGAATTTATTTATACCAGCTTATCTTCAATAACATTCAAAACACAGATCTTACAGCTTTTCCCACAACCCTTTTATTTATTTAATTTTTTAAGGATTTTTTTTTTTTTATTTATGCGACAGACAGAAATCACAAGTAGGCACAAAGACAGGCAGAGAGAGGAGGAAGCAGGCTCCCCACTGAGTAGAGAGCCCGATGCGGGGCTCAATCCCAGGACCCTGAAATCATGACCTGAGCTGAAGGCAGAGGCTTAACCCACTGAGCCACCCAGGCATCCCATCCCACAACTCTTTTACTTGCTGATGTCACAAAATTACATTATGTCCCTTAAATAAACTAATAATTTTTAAATACATTAGTCTTTTAAGTTAATGTAGAAAATAAAACGTGTTACAAACTGAAGTTTTAGCAATAATAGTTTTTTTTTTTTTTAAGATTTTTTTTATTTATTTGTCATTTGTCAGAGAGAGAGAGAAAGCTAGAGGGAGCACAAGCAGGGGAAGTGACAGGCAGAAGGAGAAGCAGCCTCCCCACTGAGTAAGGAGCCCAATGCAAGATTCAATCCCAGGGCCCTGGGATCATGACCTGAGCCAAAGGCAGATGCTTAGCCTACCCAGCCACCCTTGTGTCCCAATAACACAAGCTTTTAGTGTAATAATTGTTACTTTTCATTTTGTTTTGTTTGCATTAGTCTCTCACAATATGTATCCAAAAATGAAGTTAGAAAGCATTGTTAACAATTTTATTAGCTTTTATGATTCTAATGTATTTGTGCTTATTAATATCTTCATTTCTCCATACTACTTAAAGTTGCTGCCTAGTGTCCTTTCATTTTACCCTTCAGGGAAGTCTGGTGATAATGAACTCCCTCAGCTTTTGTGTGTCTAGGAATATCTTAATTTCTTCTTCACTCTTGTAGGACAGTTTGCCAGGTATAGGATATTTTTGGTTTACAGTTTTTCCTATTAGCACTCAAATATAATAGCTCACTGGCTTCTTTCCTCTAAAGTTTCTCATGAGAAATCTGCTCATATTTGGGCTAACCCATATAGGATGAGTCACTTCATTCTTGTTGCCTTCAGGATTTTCTTTTGGAAAATTGGTCATAATGCATCTTGATATGGGCTTGCTTTTAGTTTGTCTTAGAGCTTCTTAGCTTCTTAAATATTTTGATTCATATGTTCTATCAACTCTAAGAAGTTTTCAGCCATTATTTCTTCCAATATTTTGTGTGACCCTTTCTCTTTTCTTTTTAAGGACTCTACAACTCTGATCACATGATCATGTCCCATAGGTCACTTAAGCTCTGTGTACTTTTTATCAATTATTTTTTCTTCTCTTCCTCAGACTGAATAATTTCTATATGCTTTTCTTTAAGTTCACTAATTCTTTTTTCTGCTTGCCCAAATCTATCTATGAATCCATTTAAGGAATTTTTAATTTCAGTCATTTTATTGTTCAGCTCTGTAATTTCTTTTTGACTCCTTTTTTTTTTTAGCTTTTCTATGTGTTGATATTTCTACTTGTTCATATATCATTTTCTTGACTTTCTGTACATCTTACCTTATTCTTTCAACATCTTTAATATAATTGTTTCAAAGTTTTTGACTAGTAGATCTGCCATCAAGTCTTTCTCAGGGGTAGTTTCTGTTATTTATGCTTTTCCTTTGAATGAACAAGACTTTTCCATTTCTATGCATGCCATATTATTTCTTGTTGTAGAAAACAGGAATTTTAATCTAATAATGCAGTAACTCTAGAAATCTGATTCTCTTCTTTCCCCAGAATTTGCTAGGTTTGTTTGTTTGTTTGTTTTATTACCATAGGCTGTGTCTGTAGTAAGAATCACCTTGAGGTGGAAACATAAAGTCTTCTAAGGTCTTTACTGACCCTGTGTCTTTCCCAGATCATGCATAATCACTTTCTAATTTTCCCCATGTATGCAGTTGCTTTTGCATATCCTAATCCTTATGTCTGACCTCCAAAAGGAGAAAACTAAAGGAGAAAAAAAAAAATCCACTAGCCCTTTAGGTCCCTTGGAAGTCACTTTAGCCTGAGGTGAAGGGTCTTGCAAGATGTGGGGAAGTACAACAATGACTACATGCCTCTTTGTCTGTATCTCTGAGACTAAAAGCAAACATAACCAATATTTGTAAGACAGGTTTGTTTTATTCCCACACTAGCTTCTGCAAGCTGTGTATAGGTTGCTCCATCAACATCCGAACAACTTCCTGCCGTGGGGCTTGGGATGGGCATCCATAGCTGCTACTGTGCAAAAAGCTGAAATTTACTGAAATTAACCAATTTGACATCTAAACCTTTCCCTGAATGTTGCAAGCCCTCAATAGACTCTAGAGTTCCAAAATTAATTATATTAGACAGATTCTTCTAGTGTCATTTTTGTCTAGATATGAAGAAAGATTCTTGGTGCTTGCTACTCTCTCAACTCAGAATCCTCTTTGTTTGAAATTTTAGAGTAGCTGCAGACTTAGTTCAGCTACCATAGCAAAGAGAATATTTTATATATTTAATAATAATTCAAGTATGATAATTATATGTATATTATATGTTGAGGAATATGCATCATATTAATAAATTTTTCAATCTAATTTACTTAAAAGCCATACTTCTTTTCTTAATAGTACAGGAAATTGTGCATTTTTCTAATTAATAAAAAAAAAGAAAAAAGAGGGGCACCTGGGTGGCTCAGTGGGTTAAGCTTCTGCCTTCAGCTCAGGTCATGATCTCAGGGTCCTGGGATTGAGCCCCACATCGGGCTCTCTGCTCAGCAGTGAGCCTGCTTCCTCCTCTCTCTGCCTGCCTCTCTACCTACTTGTGATCTCTCTGTCTCTGTCACATAAATAAATAAAATCTTTTAAAAAAAAAGAAAAAGGAAAAAAAAGAAAACATATGTAATGGAGGAAATGTTGGGTATGAATTTCTAGCCTAAAATTTGATATTTTTCCTATAAAATATCATCAACTAATCACTAAAGTTGGATTAACATAGAGGAAGAAGCATTTAGACATTTGACAATTGTCTCTTTTAATCCAGATATTTAGTTAGATCAAGCATAATCACTTCCCTCAACGTTGTTCCTTCTGTCATTTTTCTGCTGAAACAGAATGCTGTCATTTATCCTAATGTGCTTACAAGGTTTTATCCTAAGTCAGAAGCAATGACAGTCAGCCTGTTATTATATTGACAAGTTCACAACTTGCAAAATGCAGAAGACATTTTAAAGAAACATTTATTTTTCTATGTTTTAAATATTTACTTCTTTATTTTAGAGAGAGAGAGAGCACAGAGGGAAGGGGCAGAGGGAGAGGGAGACAGAGAGAATCTTAAGCAGACGCTGTTCTAAACATGGGGCCGGATGTGGGGTTGAATCTCAGGACCCTGTGATCACAACCTGAGCCAAAATGAAGAGTTGGACGCTCAGGCAACTGTGTCACCCAGGTGCCCTGGACCATTTGTTTTTCATTCATTCGTCATCCATTGAAATCCTAACACTTATGAAGTGACTGTTACATATAAGGTAGTGCTCAAAGTATCATAGATGTAGAAGAGATCAAGACATAGCATCTGCCTTCAAGAAACGTCTAGACCAGTAATAGTAAGAATTAGATTTGACTACCAAAAAAAAAAAAAAAAAGTTTATCAAAATATCATTGATTTTCTGTTAAGCATCATTATAAGGCACAAAAAGGATAAAAATAAAAGATTGTTAGCTTTATCTATAGAGTCAGGAAAGACTTCACAGAGGAAATGACACAATGTCTTATAAGATAGCCTCACTGGTAAATTAACAAGCAGCTGAAAAGCTACCCTTCTAAATAGAGAGACTAGAGTGCAAAGGCAAAAAATCAAATCACCTAGCATGGAGAACTGAAAACCACTTGGTGTGACTGGAGTATAGGTTATGTGGGAAATCAAGGCAAATACAATGAAGGCATAGCCCAAGCAATGGCAAAGTTTATATAACAAGCTAATGTGTCTGGGTTTATTAAATGAAAGATTTTGTACATGGAAACACAATAAACATATTTGAAGAAAACAGAAAACACCAGATTATTATAGCCCTTCAAGAACTGTGAAATGCATATATGTGAGGGTTAGAGAAATGTGTCATAGAGTCAGATTATAATATTATTTACAACCTGAGGACTTGGGATGGCCATTTTTTTTCTTCCAGGTCATCTTTCAGCACTTGTCTTGTAGGTAACAGATGTCTGACCCTCCTTTGGTTATGGTTTTTTTGGATGGCTTTTTCTACTAGAGATGCTTGTTTCTAGTAAAAGAAAAAGCTCTTATTTTGGCTTTTACGAGTAGCCATACATTTAGCAATTGTTAAGACTTAGTTGTTCTTCTTTGTAAAATGAGAACATCTCAGTGTATTGAATTGGTTATTTTAAACTAGAAGTTGCTTCTCTATCTTTTTTAAACATATATTTATGGTTCATTTCTAAAAACAAAAAACAAAGTGGAATATAGCTGTCATAATATTAAAAAATCTGAATTGGAAAAAAATGTAGTCTTAAGCCTTACTTTTCCCCTTAGTAAGTCCTTTCTCCATAGGTGCTGACTTTCTTTTCCTATTCCCCAATATTTAAATGCATATGATAATGTATGTTGAGTTTTATCGGCATTCTCATTTTTATTTCTGAATTAATGTTATTTATTAATTCACTACCTTTATGGGTGCTATTATGATGTCTTTTCTACCATATTTTCCCAAAGCACATTATTAAAGCAAAATGACTGCCAATATAGACTATTTCAAATCTGAGTAGTTTAGTATAAAAACATTTCTTTTTCTCTTTCTGTATTAATTTTCATGTGCACAGTAGTCTCTTTACATATATAATTGACTTTTTAAAATATTTAATAAGATAATCTACTTATTAGCATCCCTATTTTTCATAAACTCATTCCTTCTTGCCTTTGGTTTCCAACTGTGGTCTGAGCTCATGGGTCTTCTATAATCTTGGTTCATTGTTTGGCTTTTTTCTCTGATGGGATCCATTATTTCCTAAATCCTATACCTTGATTTGATTCATTAATTGGTTAGTTGATCAAAAACTCTCTTGTTGGGGCACCTGGATGGCTTAGTGGGTTAAAGCCTCTGCCTTTGGCTCGGGTCATGATCTCAAGGTCCTGGGATGGAGCCCCGCATTGGGCTCTCTGCTCAGCAGGAGCCTGCTTCCCTTCCTTTCTCTCTGCCTGCCTCTCTGCCGATTTGTGATCTCTGTCAAATAAATAAATAAATAAGATCTTAAAACAACAACAACAACAAAAAAAAAAACCCTCTCTTGTTTCTTCAGAGCATTTCTTTAAGTACACACGTTAGAAAAGGTACATAAGAGGATATTATCATGGGTCCTTATGTGGCTGATTATGTTTTATGTTTTTATTATATGTTATATCTGTTGATTTAAATTTCATTTGGCTATTGAAAATTATTTTTTCCCTCATAGCTTTGGTAGCTTTTAATTATGTGGCTAGTGAAAATAGGATGCCGTTCTGGTGCTCACTTCTTTGTTTTGACATATTTTTCTCTGAAAGACTTTAGGCTCCTCTCATTATTTCTGGTATTTTGAATCATAATGACATGACTTGATGTATTATGTAAACTTTCAAACCAGATACTTATGAAGTTCTTAGACAGTTAATTCTGTTATTTCTTTGACAATGTTCTTCACTTTCCATCTTCTGTTCCTTTTCAGAACTTCATTTAGTCAGGCATTGGGCCTCCTGGATCTGTCTTCTAGGTCTCTTTTCTCTCATTTATTTTTTTACTATGAAATATGTAATACATAAATTGAAAAATATATCTATACAGTTTAAATCATAATAACAAATGAATATTTTTGTACCAATCTCCCAGGTTAAGAAGAAAGAAAACATTGCAGGTAATTTGGGTGTTTATGATGTTTTACTTAAGAATTATGTGCACTCTAGGTTACAGCAGTTTGCTTCTATTTATAGTTAAAGGTTTCTTTTTTTTTTCTTTCTTCTTTGTTTTGTTTTGTTAAGTGGATATTCTCTTGGAAAGATACTGTTTTATCCTTTGCCATGTTAACATGGTTAACTACTTTTCTAATATTAAAACAAGACAATATTCATAGGAGAAATATAACATGGTCTTTTTTTATATATTGTCCTTTGTTTTACTAAATATTTCATATAAGATTCTTGCCTCAGTATTTATCAGTGAGATAAAGTTCCTTTCTCCTACTATGTTTATGTTTGGAAATAAATTAAGGAGTAATCTGTCTTAGCCAATTCTCTGAGAATGTTAATGTAATACTCTGAGGTAGTTTTATATTTTGTCAATTTAGTTAAGCTGGAACTGTGCTTCTCAGAACTCTCTTCCCTTTCTAGTTCCATGAAAGACCAAGCCTGAGAGACATTTGTGTGGACTGTAACAAAAGATGAAGTAGCAGTTATCATTCTCTGAAAGTTGGTACAGAGTACTAGGTACCATTGTAGCTCACACATATTTTGCTGGTTCACTTGTTCATCTTGTTGGTCTCTTAGCTCTTCCAGCTTCTGTCCTTGGTCCTCCTTCAGCTTCTTTGACTTCTGAACCAGATGTGTATGAACTAAGGGCACTAGCTCCTTCTGTAGGAAATTGAGGGTGGTGAAAGCTAGACATGGATTCTACCTTGTCCTTGTGTATTCTAGCTTGTCCTCATGGACTCCAGTTGATCCTTGTTCTTCTCTGCTTCGTTTCCAGCTGTTATCTTCCAAATTGCCATGCATGTTGATTTTTAATGATGTTAGGCCCACCAGAAGATGCAGAGGTAACACATTTCTATAAACCTATATATAAATTTTTTAATTGGCGTTATTTTTAGAGAAGTTTTAGGTTCACAGAAAAATATCTGTAGACATTTTGATGCTCTCCCATTTCCACAGACATTTTTAGGTTCTCCTGCAATTGTTTTAGAGCTGATTCCATAGTCTGCTCCATGAGCTTGCACCCTATGCAGTCATTTAATGCCCCACGCTTAGAAGAGTGTTCTGCCTAATTGCTGGCATTTTGAAATTCTTAATAATTTGATCTTTCAATGACTGTTGTGTAAGTAAAGGCTGATGGGACAATAGAGCATGAGCTGGGTGCTTGGGTCCTTGGTTAACATGTGAACCTGGCATTCTGAGAGGAATTCTTGGCAGTTCATTCCCTGGCCCCTGGGTTATGACTGCTGATGTCTTCTGGACCCAATAGTCTACTGGGCACAATTGCAAGAAGGATTGAGGTTGGCATTGAGAAGGCAACAAGTCACAGGGCTGGATCCAGGTGACTGTTGGGGTTCTGCACTCACCCACAGGTGTTTCTTTTGCCCAAAGCAGAATAACTTTAAGTAGGAAATAAAAACATCACAACAGATATAAAAAGAGATTAAGGAAAACAAAACTTTTCCCCTTGCTTCTTGAATGGAGGTTCTATATTTTCATTTTGTACTGGATCTTCTAAATTATGTGGTTGGTCTTATCTAATTCCTCTAATTAATCCTTTATTCTCTCTCACCCTTGTTTGTTCTGATTAAACCCTAACTTACCTGATTAAATCTTAACTGGCATAAAGTAGAATGAGCAATTTTTTGAATGCTGGTAGAACCTGTTTGTAATGTATTTGGGTTTGTGTCTTCATGATAGTAAGACATTTAGCTAATTACATTTTTAAGTTATGATTATTCAAGATTTTTATTTCTTCTCTTCAGTATTGATATAGTAGTTTTTAAGGACTTTTTAGTTTCATCAAACTTTTTATATGTATTGGTATAAATAAACTTGTTCTTGTTCTGGAAATTTTCCTAGCTGATTAATCTTTGTAGCATCTGTGGTTTTTGTCCCCTGTGTCTTCTCTGTTTTGTTTAACTTAATCTTGCTAGTGATTTGTCTGCTTAGCAGTCTTTTCAAAGAACCTTCCTATTATATGTTTACTTTCTATTTTGTTAATTTCTGTTCTTATATTATCTTTTTGTTTTTACATTCTTTGAATTTATTCTGCTCTTTTTCTAACTTCTTAAGTTGGAAAACTGTAACTTTGAGACATTTTTATAACTACTGTAAGAATATAAGAAGTAGACAACTTTAGGGGCACCTGGGTGGCTCAGTGTGTTAAGCCTCTGCCCTTGGCTCAGGTCATGATTTCAAGGTCCTGGGATGGAGCCCCGCATTGGGCTCTCTGCTCAGCAGGGAGCCTGCTTCCCCCTCTCTCTCTGCCTGGCTCTCTGCCAACTTGTGACCTCTCTCCCTCTCTGTCAAATAAATAAATAAAATCTTAAAAAAAAAAAGAATTAGATGACTTTAAATACAACATTTTAAAATCCAATATATTTGAGTATATTTACATAAAATAAGATTCACCCACCTGAATTATAAAGTTTGGTATTTTTTCACAAATGTGTGCACCCATATAATCATTACTTCAGTCTAGATGGACAGTATTTTCATCACCCCAGACAGTTATTACATGCTTCTTGTACTCAGCACTTTCCCCAGCCCTAGGTAACCACTAATCTACTTTCCATTATTAGTTAATTAATTCATTTTACTATTCCAAGTCAAAAATTTTACAAGTGTAAACATACAGAATGTATTCTGAGGGGGATAGTTGTGAAAACTTGCTGAATCATTCTAACACATGCACAAACTTGGAAATACAAAGGAATTAACATTCCACAGGATAAAAAACTAGTCTTGAACAATAGTGATAGCAGGGATAAGTAAATACTTCCCTTTGCCATTTCTGGGATAGATAAATCTTAAACACATTCTATTTGGTCCCTCAGAGAATCCTCAATGGAATTGAGCCTAGGTCTCTACCTCAAGGCTCATCCTGGGATTGAGTTTCCCTCTTTGTCTATTTCATTCTTCCTACTTCCCTACTTTTAATTCCTTGGAAATCCTTTTCCAAAGTAAACTATTTCATGCCAACCCTTATCTCAGGCTTTCCTTTTGGGGACAAATCATGCTAAGAAAATGTGTATCAATGGAATATCACACAAGTAAATGAGAAAAAAAAATGTCCAAAACACCTAGAGAGTCTATTCACCACATAGATGTTCTGCAAATGCACTGCCAAGTATTTGCAAAGAAAATATTGTGTATGATGTATGAAGTATGTCCTTTAAGTCAACTTTGTTAATTTTGCCATTCAAACTCAAATTGTCCATATCAGTGTGTCACAGAAGTATGTTAATACACTATTTTATAAATATGTAGGAGAAATATGTATGTTAGTGGGCACAGTTATGGCAGAGCGCTGTTGTCATTTTGTCAATGAAGGATTCTAGGGATTCTAAATGTTCTTGCAATGCCCAAGAGAGTGCCCAACAATAAACAAGTGTGCCATACATTAGAGTAAGCAATTAGTTAGACTTTAACAGGATCCTTGGAAGCCAGCAAATGGAAAATCATGGTCAGTGATGGGGAAGTCAGAGGCCCATCCTGACAGCACTCCAAAACAAAGCCACAAGAAGCCAGATCCAACCTACCAGACAGGCGCAAGACAAAGAAGGTCAGAGATTTTGACCAAGGGAGAAAAGGCACAAAACCCTCCTCCCAAAGAAATCACCTTTCCGAGTAATAAATATTCTACCCCCTAGTTAACAACTATCAGTTAAAGATAGAGACCCATACCCCATGAGACACAGCTCTCTCTGAGCTCACTCATTCTCATGTCTTAAGAGTGTGCTCTCACTATAATAAACTCTTCACTTGCACTACTCAAACACTGGTCTCGTCCATTATTGAATTCTTTCTTAGGAGGAGACCAGGAGCCTCTGGTGACATCCAGGAATAGGCTGAGCAGAGTCCTCAGGGCTAGGAATCTCCCTAGTTCACCCAGTAATACATATGCAGCATGAGTGAACCTAGATCATAATTTTCTTATGCATATACTAAGTATTTTATCAGTGTTATATTATACTGAGTTTTCCAAGTATACAAATGAAGATAAAGCCAACACTAAGGAGAGAGATTAGGTAGTCAGAAACAACTTGGTTAACTCACTCAGGACTGAAACAACTGATTCACAAATTGCTCTCATTTGTACACCTGGTTACATACACTGATACTGGTTAAGCCCATTTGAATTTTTTTTTCAATATTCAGTCAGAAGCAACCTAAAAATTTGGCACAAAGATTTTTATAAGAGTACCTACATTATGTTGTAATTGTTAACATGAATGATATCCCATTAAATAACTTGTTAGTAAAATGTTTAAAAAATATTCTTGCATTTATTTTAAACCTAGGCTCCTTAATAAAATTTCCAAAGTATAACCAATTTTCTTTTATTTTCTAATTGTAAATTATATACTCACTGATAATTATTCACCATTTTGAAAAACTGTAAACTTAGAGTGAGTATTGCACTTATCAAATGCTTATTCAGCATTAAGATTATGGCATTATTATTTTTAATTTTTTTTCTAATTTAAAACTTATCAATGTGTTTCGAGACTAGGTCTTATATGATCAGGTTGATGAATCTTCTTTTTAAAAGATTTTATTTATTAATTTGACAGAGAGAGATCACAAGTAGGCAGAGACGCAGGCGCGGGGGGGGGGAAGCAGGCTCACAAGTAGGCAGAGACGCAGGCACGGGGGGGGGGGGGGAGCAGGCTCCCTGCTGAGCAGAAAGCCCAATGCGGGGCTTGATCCCAGGACCCTGGGATCATGACCTGAGCCAAAGGCAGAGGCTTAACCCACTGAGCCACCCAGGTGCCCCTGATTAATCTTTTAATGTATTATATAATTCACCTGATAGTTTTATATTGCTATTTTTAAAATCTATTTTAATCAAAAGTTATGATTTTTCTTCTTTTATTATATTTGTAATATCTGGTAATGGATTAAATTGATTTCTATCCTTTTCTATACCACAGACACTTTAAGTAACGTGAATTTTCAAAATTACAGCAGAATTGTATACTTTATATAATTCAAAAAGTATCCATTCTCATAATTTTATTCTATATCTGTTTCTTAAATTTATTTCATTTTCTCATTTTCTTCTAACTATAATTGCTGAAGTATTATGTTATTATGTCTTACTTTAAAGACCCTATTCTTGAATATATTTACTAGTCTGTTTTTAATATGTTTTTGTCCCTTCTCCAATTATTTCATTATGTATACACAGAATGTAGTTCATATTATATGTACTTTTAGCATCATTCTTAATTAGTATATATTTCTATAAATAGAACATATGTTCTTTGCTTATCTTGAATTATTTATACTATTTCTTTTTTTATTAAGATTTTATTTCTTTATTTGAGAGAGAGAGAGAATGGGGGGAGGAGCAAATCGAGAGGAACAAGCAGACTTCCTGCTGATCAGGGAGCCCAAGAAAGAACCCAGGCTGGATCCCAAGACCCTTGGGGTCATGACCTGAGCCAAAGGCAGACTCAACCAATTGAGCCACTCAAATACTATTTTTATTTTTCCTCTTTTTTTGCTCTTATATGACACTTGATAAATAGCATTATAAATATTTTCTTGTGAATTTCTCTGATTACTTAGTGGGACTAAACTCCTATAAGAAAATTTGCTAGGGTAAATTCTGTCTCTGTCTTTCTGTCTCGTTAGCTCTAGTTCATCTATCTCTTTCCAGCTTTGTCATACATTTCTAAATTAATTCCTTCTTAGAAAGTTGGCACAATATCCTTTATTTTATATTCATAAATTTGCTTTTGAAATCTATGGATTTTGATAATATTTGATCTTTTCCAACTATCACTCTATTAAAAATACACATGGGATCAGGTAACTCTATTTTTTTTTTGTAGTTTAGAAAATTATTGGAAAAAAAAAGATACTTCGTTTTAGAATACTCTTAATGAGAAAACATAATAGATATGAAAATAGTACATTTCCATGAAGATTTTAGTGCTATCCACAAAAGAAATTAATTTAATTGATTTAACACTTAGTTGTTAACTTGGAACTCTTAAGTTTTCTCTATCATAGGACTTTTACTCTATTATATAAATAGGGGAAGGGAAGCTTATCTAGAGTTGTTAATGCTGTTGCTGAGATAAGTAAAGGACTGTCAGTGGGGAAAAGCAGAATGAGGCTATTCTTGGCGCATTAATAACCTCTCCCCTTCCCACGTTCAGCTTCTTTTCTTGTCAAATTCTCTGTACACTCCAAGGACACTCTAACAGTAGAAAAGCACATTTCAACATAATTTAGAATAACAAAACAACTCTCTTGGCCTGTCCTGACATAGGCCTTCAGTTTTGTGTATTGAAATGATTGCTTAGAATGAGAAAATATGATTCTGTATTATAAAACCCCCAATTGTTTATATTACTTGTAGTCTGAAGGGATGGGAAGATATGAGCTATTGGCTTTGGGGTTAGAAATGCCTGTGTTCAAATTTCTGTCTGCCACTTCATTAGTTTAGTGACATTGGGAAAGCTAGTCAATATTCCTAAGCCTCAAGATGGTTTAATGGTTAATGAAATTTTATATAAAGTTGTTTTAAACTATCATTATTTATTATTCATGTAAGTATATCCTCACTGTTCAGTTGATGTGTGTGTGGTGTGTTTGTGTTTGCACACATAATTTAATAGGTTCAAAAAGCATAAACATATGAATTAGACATTTTTCTGAAAGATGGGACTTTTGTAAGGGAAACTTAAAATCAAATTTCAGATCTACCATCCATTAGCTACATAACCTTGGATAAGTTACTTAATTGTTCTTTCGTTTTATGTACCTCCCTTCTTCTTTACCTCTACTGGCCAATTGAAGTTCCTTGGGCAAAGTGAGTTTTATTCCTGGCACAGATTCTTTATCTCTTCCAGACCCTTTATTATACCCTAGCTAACCATCTCATTATGCACACTGCTAAGGTCAGAGAAAGGATATCAAACAGCAAAAACTTCCTTTTGTCTTTCAATGTCATTACTACACATGCAGTATATCTTTAACATTTATACTAAAACGCCACTTACTTAAATTTCTTTCTTTGGTCTGTCAATACTAGCATAATGACTATGAAATTTTTTAAAAATTGTGTACCAGTATGCCTAGAACATATGTCAAACTATTCCAGCAAAGCACTGGATGAACCAATCCCCAAGACACATCTGTACTGAATCAAGAACTCCCTGGGGCTATGAATATTTTGTTTTGTTTCAATAGTTTGTATCTTTTTTTTCCCCTCTCATAATCTTTACTTGGGAAAAATGTGCATTGAATTCACAGTCTTCCCAACATGATAGCAGAAATAAAATGTATAACCAGCATATCATTAATGCACATTTACAGTAATGTTTATGAATATGGCATGCACATGCCTGACAGATGTTTGCCTATGTGATTATTTAGAATTATATTTTCCATGGCTTCTCTTTAATGTCTATTAACAGAAAGCCAAGAGCTAAAATTTTAACTGTGAATAAGTATTTCACTAAAAAATGTATTAGAAATGAATAATGTCATTTTTGTTTCGATTGCCATCAATTACATCTGATTCTGACATTAAATAGAATCATAAATGCCTACCAGAAGGTGGATCATCTGACTATCCATCACCTTCTAAAAATCAATCCTTCATACCCCTCTTCCACCAGCCACTACCTACTAAGCAATCTTTTCCACACTAAATTTCATTTTATGTACAAACTGTATTTACATCCAAACTGTTGGTTATTATTTATGTAATTATATTTTCACTATTCAATTGATACATTTTTCTAACTGTGAAAAATTATTTGGGTATGTTGGGTTAGAATGGAAAGCATAATATTTTTCCCATTTAAATTAGTAGAGTATGTGCATATGCATGTTATGTGTGTGTATAGACAAATTTTTCAGAAACAACTAGAACTTTTAACTAAAAAAAGAACATAAATTAATCCCTGAGAGATTCAGAAGCCAGTATGACTTTTGTTGTCTATAAATGTAGCTTCTTTATTGAATATCTTAAAAGAACTTTTATATAAAATGTCATTAGTTATCTTTTCCATACATAGCGTGCTATATGCATAATGTTTCACAGAGTATACATATAAAAGGCATTTGTATAATTGTTATAACTTACAATATTATTTATCCTGTAAATGGTATATGAATCTTAATATACTGTTTTAAAAAACATAATTTAACAGTTCCAAAATTTGATAATATGTCTAAGTTAAATTTAAATGTGTGAAACAGGAAACTATGGGCACAGAGTTTAGCTTCTTAGAAATTTGGGACTTTTGGGATGCCTGGGTGTCTAAGATGGTTAAGCTACTGCCTTCAGCTCGGGTCATGATCCTGGAGTGCCCAGAGCATGTCCCGCATTGGGTTCCTGCTCAGCAGGGAGTCTGCTTCTCCTTCTGACCCTCCCCCTTTTTATGTCCCTCTCTCTTACTCACTCTCTCTCAAATAAAATCTTAAAAAAAAAAATTTGGATGTTTTATAAAAAATTGCCTAAATAGTTTAATTTTTTATGCTCATGAAGAAGTAAAAACTCAAAAACATCTGTGATATTATCTACTTGTAACTGAATTTTTCCTACATCCCACTGTTTACAACAGTGGTTTCTTCTATAAAATCTCCCTAGAAATATATTCTCTTAGGGGCAGTAGTGAAGGCATGAAGGCTTCAACAGTACTTGGTCATTGTAAACATGTATAAGCCATAATTTGGATAGTGACTTTTTATATCTGTCAGTTCACCAGTCCATCCATCCATCCATCCATCCATCCATCCCATCCTTACCTACTTATCTACCTATCCTCTATTTGTATTAGGTTTATTCATTTCTTTAAGGAAAATATATGTACTTGACATTTACTTAAATGTGAAAAAGTATATTTGACCTTGCTTGAAGAGGGCTCCTTTAGATCCTCCTGTAATCTTCAGGATGGTTCCATGCATTATTATTGCATTTTTTATTTTTTTACTGTAACAACTTAATCTGTCAAATAAAAATAAACATAGCTTTCGGGATTTTTGTTTTGTTTTGGTGTTTGGGTTTTTTTGTTTTGTTTGTTCACTTTTTTACCAAGTGCTGGCTGCATCAACATTGCAGAAATAGGCCACAATTGTTAAAATATAAACCTTCAAACTAAGTTACCAGCATCAGAGAAGAATAAAAAGAAATATTTAGTGATTTTGTTAACTTACAGAGACCACAGTATTTTTTTAATGTTTCAAGTTTTTATTTAAATTCTAGTCAGTTAACATATAGTGTAATATTAGTTTCAAGAGTGGAATTTAGTGATGTACCACTGACATATAACACCCAATGCTCATCACAATAAGTGCCCTCCTTAATACCCATCACCCATTTAGCCCATCCTCCTGCCCACCTTCCCTTCAGCGACCCTTAGTTTGTTCTCTATAGTTAAGAGTTTCTTTTATGGTTTGCCTCCCTCTCTCTTTTTGTCTTTTTCTTTCTCCTATATTCATCTGTTTTGTTTCATAAATTCCACATATGAGTGAAATCATATGGTATTTGTCTCTCTAACTGACTTATTTCATTTTGTGTAATATATTCTACCTCTTTCCACCTTGTTGCAAATGGCAAGATTTCATTCTTTTTTATGGCTGAGTAATATTCCATTATATGTCTATACCACATTTATCCATTCATCAGTCGATGGACATGTGGGCTCTTTCTAAATTTTGCTGTTGTTGATAATGCTACAATAAGCATCAAGGTGCATGTGCACTTTCAAATCAGTATTTTTGTATCCTTTGGGTAAATACCCAGTAGTGCAATTAATGAGATATAGGGTATTTCTATTTTTCACTTTTTGAGGAACCTCCCAACTGTTTTCAAGAGTGGCTGCACCAGTTTGCATTCTTACCAACACAACAACATTCTCACCACCAACAAAGAGGGTTCCCTGTTCTCCACATCCTCACCAACATCTGTTGTTTCCTATGTTGTTAATTTAAGCTATTCTGGCAGGTGTCAGGTGGTGGTATCTCATTGTGGTTTTGATTTGTAATGAATGATATTAAGCATCTTTTCATGTGTGAGTTAGCCATGTGTCTTCTTTGGAAAAATGTCTATTCATGTCTTCTGCCCATCTCTTCACTGGATTGTTTATTTTGGGGATGTTGTTTGAAAAATTCTTTATAGATTTTGAATACTAACCCTTTTCCAGATATGCCATTTGCAGATATCTTCTCCCATTCTGTAAGTTGCCTTTTAGTTTTGTTGGTTGTTTCCTTCTCTGTGCAGAAGCTTTTTATCTTGATGAAGTCCCAGTTGTTCATTTTTCCTTTTGTTTTCCCTGTTTCCAGAGATATATCTAGTAAGAAGTTGTTGTGGCCAAAGTCAAAGAGGTTGCTGCCTGTGTTCTCCCCTAGGATTTTGTTGATTTCCCATCTCAACATTTAGATCTTTAATCTATTTTGAATTTATCTTTGTGTATGGTGTAAGAAAGTGATCTGGTTTCATTCTTCTCCATGTTGCTATCCAGTATTCCCAATAACATTTGTTGAAGAGACTGTTTTCCATTAGATATTCTTTCCTGCTTTGTCAAAGATTAGTTGATCATATAGCTGTGGGTCTATTTCTGAGCTTTCCATTCGGTTTCATTGATCTATGTGTCTGTTTTGGTGCCAGTACCATATTGTCTTGATGACTACAGCTTTATAATATAGTCTGAAGTCCTGCATTGTAATGCCTCCAACTTCGCTTTTCTTTTTCAAGATTGCTTTGGCTATGTAGGGTAAAGGGTCCATAGACTTTTCTTCTATTTTATTATTAAAGATTTTATTTATTTGAGAGAGAAAAAGAGAGCACAAGTGGGAGGTGTGGAGAGGCAGAAAGAGAAGGAGAACAGACTTCCCACTGAGCAAGGAGCCCAACACGGGGCTTGATCCCAGGCATGACCTGAACCAAAGACAGGTGCTTAACTGACAGCCATGCAGACACCTTGGGATCATAGATCTTTAAATGTGGAAATATTTCAGTGGAAATATGCACAAGCTAATTTCAGAGTTAAGACTAAAGTATAAGGGGATGCCTTGGTGGCTCAGTTGGTTAAGCTGCTGCCTTCGGCTCAGGTCATGATCCCAGTGTCCTGGGATTGAGTCCCACATTGGGCTCCTTGCTCCACGGGGAGCCTGCTTCTCCCTCTGCCTCTGCTGCCACTCTGCCTGCCTGTGCGTGCTCGATCTCTCTCTTTCTCCCTCTCTCTGGCAAATAAATAAATAAAATATTAAAAAAAAAAGACTAAAGTATCAGTTTAATGGCTTTGGCATTAAGAGAACCTGATCCCTATTCTAACAGTAATAATAACAGTGATAAATCACAATAATTTTAATATTAATTAGTATTTACTGTTACCATAGTTAGCATTTGCTAAACATTTAAAACTATCCAGGCAATATGCTAAGCGCTTTGCCTTAAGAATTTTATTTGATTTCACATACATCCCCAATGTGAAAAACGCTACTGTTACCCTCCTTTGCCAGTGAGGAAATAAGTTCAAAGAAATTAAAGGAAATATACCAATACTTTCTTGGCTCATAAACTCCAGATCTGGGACTCAAAATCAAGTTGTTTGACTCTACAATGTACCTTCTTAACTACAGTGCCCTATTATTCTGAAAATAGTCAACTTCTTAGGACCTTCATTTATTTACCTGTAAAATGAGAATAATCAATAACAATCTCTAGCCCCTTTGTAAAATCTATAATAAGTATCATAATGCAAATGAACATTTAAAGAGAAAAACTTTGATTCTTTTTGTTCTCTGTGACAGCACAGTGTTTGTAGCCTCAGTATACCACTATACCCTATGTCTTTCTTCAATTAATGTTTATGAAGTTAAGAAATCACTTTATACATATAAAGAACACTAAGTGTACAAAATAGTCTCCTCTTTTAATTCCATTTCTCTCATTTACTGTTTCATAATAATATTTTTTCATTTCATTCCAGCTATTTATTTTGACATTTTTCTTATTTTTATTTTTATTTTTTGGTAATAGGTTTTATAGCTTATTATTTATTCTGTTGTTAACTGCCATAAAATTATATTAGGCATTCCATTATTGATCATTATTCATTAATTTCCTACTCATTTTTAACATTATAGCCAATTATCTTCCTTTTCTCAAATTGCTTAATTTTGTATAATAAAATCCCCTTTTCCTGTGGTTCAGACAATCCATGACCAGGTTTTTGGCATCAAAAATCACTCAAATAGTAACTGAAATTTCAAGGTGTTTTAACAAAATTTGATTCAATTTAGCTGAATTAATGAAAAAAAGGAGCATAAATCTTCATACTTCTTTATGTACTCAGGTTAGTCTTAGCATAGTAACTCTGAGATTGTCCGAAAAATGTAGATCTTACTAGTGGCATTGAAAGTGATTATTTTAATTTCTTAACTGAAGAATTATTAACACACAAATTGTACTAGCTTCAGGTAAACACACAGTGTTTCAGTATTCATATATATTATGAATGGTAACAATAATAAGTTTTGTTACCATCTGTCACCATATAGAATTGTTTGAATATTACTGACGATATTCCCAATGCTGTATTACAGACACAGATATTACATCTCTGTGTCTTACTTATTTTATAACTGGGAAGATTGTACCTCTTAATTCCCTCTGTCTAATTCATGTATTCTTTCTACTCACTTCCTCTCACAGCCACCAATTTGTTCTCTGTGTCTATGATTCTTGTTTCTGTTTTGTTTGTTAGTTTGCTTTTTAGATGTCATATCTAAAATGAAATCACGTGATATTTGTCTTTCTCTGTCTTATGTTACTTGGCATAATACCCTCAAGTTCCATCTATGTTGTTGCAAATGTTAAGATTTCATTTTTTTTTAATGGTTGAATAATAGTCCATTGTGTATGCATGCGTGTGTAAATATAGATATGAAATACATTACTTTAATTTTGAAAAAAAATCAAGGGAGTCCCTATATAAGGTTTTTAAAGTAGTTGTTTTTGCTTTTGTTTTTTTTAACTTTTCCTTTGTCCTTGGTTGATATAATAGCCCCATCCCTATGGGACTTAGAAATATGAATTAGTAGGTAAGGGATTAAAATCTAGGAGATACATTTTACAAAACACTTTGAAATAATCCAGACAAAGATTAATTAAAACAATATGTAACTATACTACACATATGGACCAGGTCTTATGCCTTGTGTACTACATGGTAAATCTCTTTTTTGTTGTTTCTAGGGTAGCAAGCAGTAAACTTTATTTCTTAAAAATATAAAAAATAAATTGGAGTTTTTATTTCCCAACAGTTAAATAGTCAAACTAGGCCAAACTAAAATGGGAAGAGCTTTAGTAAAGAGAATTTATTTCAAGTCTGGGATTTACTTTCCCCGATCACAGTTAAATAATGTTAGTTTTATGGGAAATAAAAACAATGCTAGTACACTCCTGTGTCTTTAGGGTTCCTTTTTCATTATTATTTTCAACAACTGTGGTAGAAAACACCTTTCAGAAATAAAATGTATCCTCAGTTTATTATTCCCTCTTTATTATTGAACATAAATACATTATTTAAAATATTACACATAAACACTCAATAGCTAGAGTGTTAATGTACTTTATTTTTGTTATAATGTATTTTTATTAAAAAAGATCACCAAAGATAAATATAAATCCATAGGTAAATTAATGTCATCCTAATATACCATTACCATTTTCTGAACTCACCTAACATAACTTGTCATTACATTTAAATATGCTTAAAGCATCAATTATAATTTGTGAATAATATTTTATTAGTAGTGTATGTTAAAATATGATTGAATGCAAATTGCACATAATCAAGTCGATTATAATGAAAGTAATGACTTCACTTGGGGTGAATTTTCACTGGAATGGGTTAATTCATTACGAACATTATTATCTCATTTATAAAATAAAGTCTATTGGCCAAAATAGTTAAAATTATCAAATAATAAAATTACCAAAGAAAAACTGAAAATGTTTTTTAGTTTATAATACATCAAATATTTTATATTAGTTCCATCTCCACTGTCAAAAAGCTTTTGAGGTGACGTAATTTTAAAATATATACAAGATAATTTTAAGAATCAATTTTTTAAGTGGAGAAATAATTTATAAAAGATAGTTGAAATATATCATTTAAACCCTCAATATACTAGAGGCAATTTGAGAACAAATGAGATAATATATTCAAATCTCTCCCTTTATGTTATGTCATAATAAATATAGATAATTTCATAGAGAATTCACAAGCCTCTTTTTTAAGAAATATAGTTTTTTGATATAAATTCTGCACTGCCCACTTTTCCAACTTGTTTTCTATCACTGGGAGTTTTACGATTATGAGAATGGAATTGAATAAGTTTAGGAACTACACTTAAAGAGAATACTCGAGGGGCACCTGGGTGGCTGTCAGTTAAATGTCTGACTCTTGATTTCAGCTCTGGCCATGATCTCAGGATTGTGAGATCAAGCTCTGAGTCAGGCTCCATGCCTAGTATGGAGCCTGCTTAAGATTCTCTCTTTCTCTCCCTCTTCCTGCCCTGCTCTCTCTCTCCCCCTCTCCCTATCTCCAAAAAAGAAAGAAAGAAACAAAGAAACAAAGAAACAAAGAGCGAGCTTGAGTTTAGAGTACCTGAGGTATACGTGTTGAATACATAACTATATATCAAAAGAAAAGGGGAAAATATTCAGGTATGTATTCAGCAGGAAGGGGCTGTGTTCCACAGTGCCTATCCCTGTGAGAGACTGGCAAGAGTGGAACACAGATGGTAAGAGGATAGTTGAAAGAAATAGAGACATTTGGACATCAATGACATCAATGCTGGACAACTTATAGTGACAAATTTAAAACAAGGAAAAAGGAAAAGAAAAAGTCCTTTGGGCTTCTGCAGCTACCTAAAAGGTACTGGAATCTTGGCATGTGGAGAAATTGATTTTTACTGGGAACAAAAAGAGATGTCTTTCAAAAGTAAGAGAAAACAAACCACAAATTGTGAGAAAACATTTGCAAAACACATATCTGATATAGGGCTGTTGTCTAAAGGATACAAAGAAGCCTTAAAACTGAACAATAAGAAAAGGAACAACCCAATTTAAAAATTAGGCAGAAGATTTAAATAGAAACCTCACCAAAGAAGACAAACATATGGCACCTAAGTGTATATTATTAAAATAATGAAATGAAAACAATGAAATATCACCACACAATTGTTGGAATGGCTAAAACCATGAACACTCACAACACTAAATGCTGATGAGGATGTGGAGCAACAGGAGCTCTTATTCATTGCTGGTGGGTTGCAAAATGGTACATCCATTTTGGAAGAAAGTTTGGCAGTCACTTACAAAACTAAACCTACACTTACTGTATGATTTGGCAGTCGTGCTCTTTGGTATTTACCCAGATGAATTGAAGAGTTATGTCTACACAAAAACCTGCACACAGATATTTGTAGCAGTTTTATTCATAATTTCCAAAACTTGGAAGCAAACAAGATGTCCCTTAGTTGGTGAATGGATTAAATATTTCATTATCTACTTGTACCACAGTTTATGATACACTGTTATCAAGCCATGTATAAACACTGAAGAAACTTAAATGTATATTACTGAGTAAAAAAAAGTCAATCTTAAAAGAAGCAAACATGATTCTAATTATATGGTATTCTGGAAAAGGTGAAACTAATAAAGACAGTAAAAAGATCAGTGGTTGCCAGATTTGGAGAGAGGAGAGGATGATTAAGCAAGGCACTGAGGCTTTTTAATGCAGTGGAACTTATCTTTATGGTAATTATAATAGTGGGTGGTATGAGGGAGCTCTGTACTTTCCACACAGTTTTGCTGGGGAGAGAGGAAAAGAGGGGAGGATGAGAGAAGGAAGGAGGAGAGGGGCGAGGGGCAAGATGGAAGTAGTGAGAAAAGGCGGTTTGGGGTCAGAGAGCAAGTTCTCTGGCAGCTTTTAGAAAGAAAAACCAACCAGTGAAGGCAAAAGAAAAAGAAATCAGAATAGACCAAACGACCCAGAAGTGATAAAAAAATTTGCCTTTTTTTTTTTTCCCCCTTCTTGAGTCAGGTTGGATATAGACACTCCTATTAAACTAGGAAATATGAATTAACATCCAAGTGCTTGTTTCCTGAGAATTAATTAGAATAGCCAGCAGAGTTCCTGATGGACAGACACATGCAACCAAGGGAAGCCATACATCATCATCTGAGTTATGAGAAAGGAATCCTACCCTACACACAGAAGAAGAGATGGAAAGGAGTCAGTGTTGGGCTATAGATGTAAATGAGCACTGGCTATCACTGATTGACATTTTATCCCCCTTTATGGAATACTGCGGTGATCTGACTCAGTGAAAGATGACAGGAGAAAAGGTTCTCACATGCATACTCAATGTTTTGTTCCTTCCCATTGTCACCAAGGAAACTTACTTTCATCTACTCCAGCTTTTCTATATTTCATTTCTTTTCTCTACCACCAGGAACTCTTGTCAGTTTGCCCCACCATAGAGAGGACTAGAGAGGGCTGGAGAGCTTATCTTTACTTGATTAGCTCTGAGCCATGTCTACATCAGAGTAAAAGCTGGACTTGCAGTAGAGGTGAAAGTGGGAGAAAATCACTGCTGCCATCATCATAATTAGATAAAGGGGAAAAAGGCTAGACAGACTAGCTAGAGTCTGCGCAAGGCAGACTGGGAAAATATTCCTTTGAGGTTACTTTGAAGGAAGAGAAAAATTTGTGGAGGCTCTCTTCTGTTGATGAGCACAAGAAAAAAAAAAAATAAGACAAGGGAATTTATATGACATGTTGCCCTACATTTAAAAACATTACTCAGGGCTCCTTGGTGGCTCAGTCATTAAGCGTCTGCCTTCAACTCAGGTATGATCCCAGTGTCCTGGAATCGAGCCCTGCGTCTGGCTCCCTGCTCTGCAGGAAGCCTGCTTCTCCCTCTTCCACTTCTCCTGCTTGTGTTGTCTCTTGCTATGTCTCTCTTTGTCAAATAAATAAATAAAATATTTTTTAAAAATAAAAATAAACAAAAATAAAAGCAACTCTATTGATGTTTTCTTTAGAAATTGCATTAAAGAGGGGTGCCTGGGTGGTTCAGTTGGTTAAGTGTCCAACTCATGATTTCTACTCTTGGTCATGATCTCAAGGTTCTGGGATTGAGCCGTGCATCAGTCTCTGTGCTCAGCAGGGAGTTTACTTGAGGATTCTGTCTCTCACTCTCTCTCTGACCCTCCCCCTGCTTATGCACTCATGAGTGCTTTCTCTCTCTCTTTCTCTCTAAAATAAAATAAACAAATCTTTTTAAAAAAATGCATTAAAGAGAGGCACCTGGGTGGCTCACTTGGTTAGGCTTCTGACTCTTGATCTCAGTTCAGGTCTTCATCTCAGGGTCATGAGTTCAAGCCCCATGATGGGCTCCACACTTGGTATGGATCCTACTTTAAAAAAAAAAAAAAAAGAATGCATTAAAAATCTAAATTGCTTTCAATCATATTTTGATTACCAAATTTTTGTGTTCTTGTTTCATATTTTTGTTGTAATTGTAGTAATAATCATCATAATGTATTATACTGTATTATATAACTATTATTATTTTGAAATTCCTGTATGCCAGGAGTTACCTACAAACTAATAGGAGTTAAATACAAATTGAAAATTAAAATTGTTAAAATCTCATAGAGTTAATTTTTCCAATATTATGTGATACCTGAGTTTGCTCTTAAATCTAACCTTGGGTCTCAACTCACATTTTGAAGTTACTGACAAAAAGGAACTTAGAGTATTTATAAACTTAAATATGGCATAGGTATAAATTCATGGAAGCTAAATTCACTTATTGAGAACACATTTTATAATGTGAGTCAACTCTTCTTTTTAATGATGTAATTCAAATTTCTAAAAGCAGTATACAGTAGCATTCAACAATCTGTGGAAAAGATTAAGGCTCAAATATTAAAGCAACAAAATAGACAGTCATGAGGGTTGATATATTTCAACTTTACCAAGTTTTCCTTTTAATCTCTTAGTAATTGATAGTGCTATTTGACATATCTTACTATCTACCAGCTCCATCAAAAAATAGACAAGACTGATAATATGAATGGAAATCACTATTTCTTGTGGATTGTATTTGACATGATATACTATAGTTTTTTGAATATCCAGTTTTATATATCTCTGCTGAGAAATGGAAATCTTTATTTTGTCTTTTTTATCTGATTTATAACATTATTGAATTTAGAAATTGCACTCAATCCAATATGATTCCTCATCTGTCTTTCAATTTAAAAAAAACAACCCAAACAATCTCAAAGACTGTTTAAAAAAAAAAAGAAGAAAGTAAGATTTAACCCTCCCCATCATATTGGAAAAAATGGAAAACCTTTTATTTATGAAAATATCAGCCGGCCAGGGAAAATCATGATCCAAGGTACTGGTTTGATAGACAATAATGTCTAGTTTAGTATTAATATTTTGTTTTTAGTTATGACACCTTAATATTATAAAAAATTTCACATGACACAATCATAAACCTTCCTCTGTTACCATTTATTGAAGTGAAAGTATGTCAGTTGTGTTGTTGGGCTGCTTCCATCTTTAAGGTATTCTGTGACAGAATACCTTGCTCAAAGCCTGTTCCAAGGACCAACTATATAAATCATTTGTTAAAGAAAAATCCTCAATCCTATCTCTAGTCCTACTGAAATAGAATCTTCAGGGCTTCGGATTCAGAATCTACATTTTTAAAAAGTACCTTCTGAATGAGATATCAAGTCTTCGTTTCAGAATAGATCTATATTCCATAGAAATTTTTACCTTAACGTTCTAAGTAACTTGAATTAAGAGTTAAGAATATTGTATTTAACAATAGCAGGTAACTCACAATTAATAGGTAGAAGTAAATTATAAGTTAAATTCATTTTGAAATAACACTGTCGTAATATTTTAAGCAATGTAACAAAATATTAATCAATTCAAAAATATTTTGTTTATGGTAATTGGAAAGCTAGTTAAAAATTAATAAATATTAAATATAACCTATGATATTAAATTTTGATATTTAATAAAATTTAATGTTAGAGTGACATTATATACTCCAGAAGAAGTTTGTGCTTAGTGTTCTCTCCATAAGATTTATGTCAAATAATTATTTTTCAAAAATAGAGTTTATAAGAAATTATGGATTGGAGGGATCCACTGGTCCAAAACCTCCACTTTAATGATGAGGAAAGAGGTAGCAGAGCTAGGACCAGCGCTTGGCCCTTCAGGGCATTTTTTTGTTACCTGACCCGTCATTCTGACTTTTTATATGTGTACCTTTCAAACCAGGAAGAGGATGGTAGTTAAGAACATAGACTTTGAAGTCAGAGAGATCTAGACCTGAACATTAATCTGTTTTTTTAACTTTAGAGAAATCACTTAACTCCCTGTGTGTCAGTTCCTTACCAGTTTAGGGGAGAATATTTACATGTATTTATATTTGTAAATGTTTATATTTTGAATTTAATATTTTAAGGGTAATGTATTCAGTGTGTTAAAAATCAAAGGACTGTAAAAAGCTATACTGTCAAAAGTACCCCTATGAATCTCCCTTCCCTTATCTGTAGATAACTGCACTTATTTGTTTGTGTGTGTGTGTGTATATATATCTAGCTTTTCATTATTCATCTATTATCAAGTATAAATTAATATATATTATTTTCCCAAATATATTAATGGTGACTACTCACAACTTTATACATTCTTTGTTTTAATTTAATGTAATATCTTGGAGGTCACTCCATGTCAAAATAGAGGTTGTCTTCATTTCTTTTTTACACCACAATCATAATAGTCAACATTTTTATGGTAATTAGCATGCAGGAGTTACTATTTTAAATGTCTTACATATAGTAAGACATATGTAATAGCATATTCTTCAGAAACACCCTAGGAAATGTGCATTTATTTAATACCCATTTATAGATATAGAAGACATATTTATGAAATTTGAGGCAAATCTTACAAACATCAGGGGTAAAATAGGGATTCGAAACTCTAAGTCTTACAATTTGGTCTCTGAAATGCAGTATAATACATCTCAGCTTCATTATATCCCATTCTGTAGATGAATCATAATTTATTTATCCAGTACTCCGCTATTGTAAAATTGTGTTGTTTCCAAACTTTCTTTTTATTACAACTAATGCTGCAGTAAAAATCTTGAACAGAAAAGTATATGCAACTATATCTATAAGAAAAATTCATAGAAATCAGATTACTGAGTGAAGATGTAAATGCCTTTGTAATTTTGATAGATGCTGCCAAATTACTCTCTTTAGTGATTTTTAATGTGTAGTTCCACCAGCGATGTATTAGAGTTTTATTTCCTGATAGCACTGCTAACAGAGTATGTTGCCAAATATTTAGATTTTATTCCCAAATAGGACAAAAAATGCTGTCACAATAGAGTTCATGTTAATTTTTCTTATTAGAAATTAGATTGAGCATCTTTCCATTTTCTCAAGACTAATATGTATTTTCCTTTCTGTTCATAATCTTTATTCATTTTCAAAAATTGTACTGTTAGTTTTTTTTTCTTATAAATAGCTAAGAATTCTTTTCATAAATTCAGGAGATTGATTCCTTGAATGCAATGTGATCTGAACATTTGTTTCAACTTTTCATTTTGAAAAATAGACTTTATTTTTTTAAACAGTTTTAGATTACAGAAAAACTGAGAAGCTATTACAGAGTTCTTGGATGTCTTGCATTCAATTTCCCTTACTAATATCATACATCAATTTGGCACATTTATTATATTTAATGAACTAATATTAATACATTATTAACTAAAGGCCATATATTCCTCAGATTTCCATAGTTATTACCTAAGGAGTTTTCTGTTTGTTTTGTCTTTGTTTCTCTTTTTCAGGATCCTATACAAGCTACCATATTACATTTAGTCATGAGGTCTCCTTAGGCTCTGTCTTCATTCAGGCTGCTATAAATTCATACCATAGAGTGGTGCTTAGCCAATATACATTTATTTCTCATAGTTCTGGAGATTAGAAGCCCAAGATGAGGGTGCCAGTATAGTGGGGTTCTTGGTGAGAGCCCTATTCCTGGTCATATTCCTACACAGGCTTGGTATGTGCAGTCAGAGACAGAGAGCTCCTCTCTCTTCCTGTTTTTTAAGGGTGTTTATCCCATCATGGGCTCCACCCTCATGACTACATCTAAAATTACTTACTTCCCAAAGGTCCCATCACTAAATATCATCACATCATGGATTAATTCTCCAACATGTGAATTTTGGGGGACATAGACTATAGCAGGTTTTCTTGAGAATGAAAGTTTGTCAGATTTTTCTTGATTTTGTTGAACTTGTCAATTTTCAGGAGTAGTATTCACATACTTTGTAGGATGCCATTTCATTGGCATTTTTCTGATTTTTTTTTAAATTATTAGATTGAAGTTACGAGTTTTTAGAGGAAAACCATGGATGTAAAGTATCATTTTCATCATAACAAATCAACATATCATTACCGTCACATGATTTATTATTGTTGATGTTGACTTTGGTTACCTGGCCCTAGGTTTTTGTTTTGTTTTGTTTTGTTTTATATTTTATTTATTTATTTGACAGAGATCACAAGAAGGCAAAGAGGCAGGCAGAGAGAGAGAGGAGTAAGCAGGCTCCCTGCTAAGCAGAGAGCCCGATTCAGTGCTCGATCCCAGGACCCTGGGATCATGACCAGAGCTGAAGGCAGAGGCTTTAACCCACTGAGCCACCCAGGTGTCCCGTGTCTATAGGTTTTTCCAATATAAAGTAACTCTCTAACTCCACTGCCTTTCCATACGATTTCACTTGACAAAAGCTACTATTCCTAACCCATACTTAAACATGGGGAGTTACAGTACACCCACTCAGGGGGAGGAGTATCTGTATAAATTACTTAGAATTGCTCTTCATGAGAGATGTATTTATTATCTTCCCTTTATTTATTCATTTATTTATATCATAGGGTTTTCATCGTTCTTTTTGTTTTGTTTTGTTTTGTTTGTACTTGGGTTAACCCAATACTATTTTATACATTTTGTTGTGCAGGAAAGTTTTGTCCATTAGGGATTCTTTTGGTTGACTCCTGCATTTTGTTTTTGTTTTTGTTTTTTTTTTAATTTTTTAAAAATTTTTTATAAAAATATAATGTATTATTAGCTCCAGGGGTACAGTCTGTGAATCGCCAGGTTTACACACATCACAGCACTCACCATAGCATATACCCTCCCCAATATCCATAACCCCATCACCCTCTCCCTATCCCACTCCTCCCAGCAACTCTCAGTTTGTTTTGTGAGATTAAAAGTCTCTTATATTTGGCTCCCTCCTGATCCCATCTTGTTTCATTTATTCTTTTCCTACCCCCCAACTCCCCCACATTGCATCTCCACTTCCTCATATCAGGGAAATCATATGATAGTTGTCTTTCTCCCATTGACTTATTTCGCTAAGCATAATACCCTCTAGTTCCATCCACATCATTGCAAATGGCAAGATTTCATTTCTTTTGATGGCTGCATAGTATTCCACTGTATATATATACCACTTCTTTATCCACTCATCTGTTGATGGAAATCTGGGTTCTTTCCATAATTTGACTATTGTGGACATTGCTGCTATAAATATCCGGGTGCACATGCCCCTTGAGATCACCACGTTTGTATCTTTAGGGTAAATACACAGTAGTGCAATTGCTGGGTTATAAGATAGCTCTATTTTCAACTTTTTGAGGAAACTCCATGTTGTTTCCCAGAGTGGCTGCACCAGCTTGCATTCCCACCAACAGTGTAGGAGGGTTCCCCTTTTCTGCATCCTCACCAGCATCTGTCATTTCCTGACTTGTTAATTTTAGCCATTCTGACTGGTGTGAGGTGATATCTCATTGTGGTTTTGATTTGTATTTCCCTGATGCCGAGTGATATGGAGCACTTTTTCATGTGTCTGTTGGCCATCTGGATGTCTTCTTTGCAGAAATGTCTGTTCATGTCCTCTGCCCATTTCTTGATTGGATTATTTGTTCTTTGGGTGTTGCATTTGCTAAGCTATAGATTTTGGATACTAGCCCTTTATCTGATATGTTATATGTCTCATTCTGCCAGTTGTCTTTTGGTTTTGTTAACTGTTTCCTTTGCTGCACAAAAGCTTTTGATCTTGATGAAATCCCATTTTTGCCCTTGCTTCCCTTGCCTTTGGCGATGTTCCTAGGAAGAAGTTGCTGCGGCTGAGGTCAAAGACATTGCTGCCTGTGTTCTCCTCAAGGATTTTGATGGAATCCTCTCTTACACTGAGGTCCTTCATCCATTTTGAGTCTATTTTCATGTGTGGTGTAAGGAAATGGTCCAATTTCATTTTTCTGCATGTGGCTATCCAATTTTCTCAACACCATTTGTTGAAGAAGCTGTCTTTTTTCCATTGGACATTCTTTCCTGCTTTACTGAGGATTAGTTGACCATAGAATTGAGGGAATATTTCTAGGCTCTCTATTCTGTCCCATTGATCTATGTGTCTGTTTTTATGCCAGTACCATACAGTCTTGATGATGACAACTTTGTAATAGAGCTTGAAGTCCAGAATTGTGATGCCACCAACTTTGGTTTTCTTTTTCAATATTCCTTTGGCTATTTGAGGCCTTTTCTGGTTCCATATAAATTTTAGGATTATTTGTTCCATTTCTTTGAAAAAAAAATGGATGGGATTTTGATAGGGATTACATTAAATATGTAGATTGCCTTAGGTTGCATAGACATTTTCACAATATTTGTTCTTCCAATCCATGAGCATGGAACATTTTTCCATTTCTTTGTGTCTTCCTCCATTTCTTTCATGAGTAATTTATAGTTTTCTGAGTATAGATTATTTGTCTCTTTGGTTGCATTTATTCCTAGGTATTTTATGGTTTTGGGGGCAATTGTAAATGGGATTGACTCAATTTCTCTTTCTTCTGTTTTGTTGTTGGTGTAAAGCAATGCAATTGATTTCCATGCATTGATTTTATACCCTGATACTTTACTGAATTCCTGTGCAAGTTCTAGCAGTTTTGGAGTGGAATCTTTTGGATTTTCCACATATAGTACCATATCATCTGCAAAGAGTGATAGTTTGACTTCTTTGCTGATTTGGATGCCTTTAATTTCCTTTTGTTGTCTGAGTTCTGAGGCTAGGACCTCTGGTATTATGTTGAATAGCAGTGATGATAATGGACATCCCTGCCGTGTTCCTGACCTTAGCAGAAAAGCTTTCAGTTTTTCTCCATTGAGAATTATATTTGCAGTGGGTTTTTCAAAGATGGCTTTGATAATATTGATGTATGTGCCCTCTAGTCCTACACTTTGAAGAGTTTGTCAAATGCTCTCTCAGCATCTACTGAGAGTATCATATGGTTCTTGTTCTTTCTTTTATTAATGTATTATATCACATTGATTGATTTGTTGATGTTGAACCAACCTTGCAGCCCTGGAATAAATCCCACTTGGTCGTGATGAATAATCCTTTTAATAAACCGTTGGATCCTATTGGCTAGTATTTTGGTGAGAATTTTTGCATCTGTGTTCATAAAGAATATTGGTCTGTAATTCTCTTTTATGATTGGTGCCTTGTCTGGTTTTGGGATCAAGGTGATGCTGACCTCATAAAATGAACTTGGAAATTTTCCTTCAGTTTCTAATTTTGGAATAGTTTCAGGAGAATAGGAATTAATTCCTCTTTAAATGTTTGGTAGAATTCCCCTGGGAAGCTGTCTGGCCTTGGGCTTTTGTTTGTTTGGAGATTTTTGATGACTGTTTCAATCTCCTTACTGGTTTTGGGTCTATTCAGGTTTTCTATTTCTTCCTGGTTCAGTTGTGGTAGTTTGTATGTCTCTAGGAATGCATCCATTTCTTCCAGATTTTCAAATTTGTTGGCATAGAGTTGCTCATACTATGTTCTTATAATTGTTTATATTTATTGGTGTTGGTTGTGATCTCTCCTCTTTCATTCATGATTTTATTTATTTGGGTTCTTTCTCTTTTCTTTTTGATAAATCTGGCCAGGGGCTTATCAATCTTATTAATTCTTTCAAAGAAGCAGCTCCTAGTTTTGTTGATTTGTTCTATTGGTTGTTTTTGGTTTCTATTTCATTGATTTCTGCTCTGATCTTTATATTTCTCTTCTCCTGCTGGGTTTAGGCTTTCTTTGTTGTTCTTTCTCCAACACCTTTAGGTGTAGGGTTAGGTTGTGTATTTGAAACCTTTCTTGTTTCTCATGAAAGGCTTGTATCACTATATATTTTTCTCTCAGGACTGCCTTTACTGTGTCCCACAGATTTTGAACCATTGTGTTTTCATTATCATTTGTTTCCCTGAATTTTTTCAATTCTTCATTAATTTTCTAGTTGACCCATTCATTCTTTAGAAGGACGCTGTTTAGTCTCCATGTATTTGGGTTCCTTCTAAATTTCCTTTTGTGGTTGAGTTCTAAATTCAGACCATTGTGGTCTGAAAATATGCAGAGAATGATCCCAATCTTTTGATACTGGTGGAGACCTGATTTATGACCCAGGATGAGATCTATTCTGGAAAATGTTCTATGCACACTAGAGAAGAATGTGTATCCTGTTGCTTTGGGATGGGATGTTCTGAATATATCTGTGATGTCCATCTGGTCCAGTGTGTCATTTAAGGCCTTTATTTCTTTGTTGATCTTTTGCTTGGATGATCTGTCCATTTCGGTGATGGGAGTGTTAAAGTCCCCTGCTATTATTGTATTATTGTCAATGTGTTTCTTTGATTTTGTTATTAATTGGTTTATATAGTTGGCTGCTCCCATGTTAGGAGCATAGATATTTAAAATTATTAGATCTTCTTGTTGGGCAGACCCTTTGAGTATTATATAGTGTCCTTCCTCATCTCTTATTATAATCTTTGGCTTAAAATCTAATTGACCTGATATAAGGATTGCCACCCCAACTTTCTTCTGATGTCCATTAGCATGGTAAATTGTTTTCCACCCTCTCACTTTAAATCTGGAGGTGTCTTCTGGTCTAAAATGAGTTTCTTGTAGGCAGCATATTGATGGATTTTGTTTTTTTTATCCATTCTGATACCTTGTGTCTTTTGATTAGGGCTTTTAGCCCATTAACATTCAGGGTAACTATCGAAAGATATGAATTTAGTGCCATTGTATTGCCTGTAAGGTGGCTGTTACTGTATTTTGTTTCTGTTCCTTTCTGATCTACTGCTTTTAGGGTCTCTCTTTGCTTAGAGGACCCCTTTCAATATTTTCTGTAGAGCTGGTTTGGTATTTGCCAATTCTTTCAGTTTTTTATTATCCTGGAAGCTTTTTATCTCTCCTTCTATTTTCTTCTTCCTTTTTTTTTTTTAATGTTTTATTTATTTATTTGACAGAGATCACAAGTAGGCAGAAAGGCAGACAGAGAGAGAAGAGGAAGTAGACTCCCCGAGAGCAGAGAGTCTGATGTGGAGCTCGAACCCAGGATCCCGGGACCATGACATGAGCCAAAGGCAGAGGCTTTAACCCACTCAGCCACCCAGGTACCCCTCTCCTTCTATTTTCAATGGTAGCCTAGCTGGATATAGTATTCTTGGCTGCATGTTTTTCTTGTTTAGTGCTCTGAATATATCATGCCAGTTCTTTCTGGCTTGCCAGGGCTCTGTGGATAAGTCCTCTGCCAATCTAATATTTTTACCATTGTATGTTCAGACTTCTTTTCCTGGGCTGCTTTCAGGATTTTCTCTTTGTTCCTAAGAATTGCAAATTCTACTATTAGGTGACCTAATAGTCACCTAATAGTAGGGTGTGGACCTATTCTTATTGATTTTGAGGGTGATTCTCTATACCTCCTGGATTTTGATGCTTGTTCCCTTTGCCATATTTGGGAAATTCTCTACAATAATTCTCTCCAATTTAACTTCTTCTTCCCTCTCTTTCTTCTTCTTCTGGAATCCCAATTATTCTAATGTTGTTTCATCTTATGGTATCACTTATCTCTCAAATTCTTCCCTTGTTGTCCAGTAGTTGTTTGTCTCTCTTTTGCTCAGCTTCTTTGTTCTCTGTCATTTGGTCTTCTATAACACTAATTCTTTCTTCTGCCTCATTTTCCTAGCAGTAAGAGCTTCCATTTTTTATTGCACCTCATTAATAGCTTTTTTTATTTCAACTTGGTTAGATTTTAGTAATTTTATTTCTCCAGAAAGGGCTTTTATTTCTACTGACAGGGTTTCTCTAATATCTTCCATACTTTTTTCAAGCCCAGTGATAACCTTGAGAATCATCATTCTGAACTCTAGATTTGACATATTACCAATGTCCATATTGATTAGGTCCCTAGTCTTTGGTATTGCCTCTTGTTCTTTTTTTTTTTTTTTTTTTTTTTGTGGTGAGTTTTTCTGCCTTGTCATTTTGTCCAGATACGAATATATGAAGGAGCAAATAAAATACTAAAAGGGTGGCAAAGACCCCAGGAAAATCTGTGTTAACCAAATCAGAAGAGATTCCAAATTGTGGGGGGGAGAAAGGGGATAAAAAGAAGTTCAGGAAAAAAAATTTAAAAAATAAAGAAAAAAATATATATATATTAGACAAGGTCACCCACTTAATTTTGGGAGTATTTTGGTCTCTAAGAAGAAACTACTTCCCAAAATTTTAAGAGTTTCATACTCTACCGACTGAGCTAGCTGGGCCCTAACCTCCCAAAATTTTAAAGAATGAAAAGCATATATAAGGATAAACACAGTGAAGGGATGGAATATGCCTTTAAAGATGAAAAAAACATTTTTTTTTAATTCCTAAAAAAGGAGTTGATAAAGTTAAGTTGGTTGGGAGAATAAAGAAAAAGAAAGTGGAGAGAATTTACTCTGGCTGGAGACTAGAACAAACCTGAGATTTTGATCTATTACAAGTTGTACCCCAATTAAAAAAAAAACCCTATGTGTATACAAAAAATAAAGTTAGATACAATGAAGGATAAAATATGACTATAATAATGAAGGTTCAAAAAAGATTATTATTTTTTTTTATGAAAGTTATTGTTAAGATAAACCAGTAAAGAACGTTAAAAGAGGAAAGGGTGAAAGTTAAAAGAATTTAGCAGAAGAAAAAAAATAAAATTAAAAACAAATTAATTAACTGCAAGACTAAAGAATCATGGGGATAAAGCCATGAATTCCATACTTTGCTTTCTCCCCCTCTGGAATTCTGCTGTTCTACTTGGTAAGTGAACTTGGTCTTGGCTGGATTTCCTGTTGATCTTCTGGGGGAGGGGCCTTCAGTAGTGATTCTCAAGTATCCTTGCCCCAGGTGGAATTGCACCTCCCTTACTAGGGGCCAGGCTAAGTAATCCCTCGGGTTCACTTTCGGGAGCTTTTGTTCCCTGAACACTTTCCTTAGAGTTCCAGAGGACGGGAATGAAAATGGCGGCCTTCCAAGCTCTGGCCCAGAGGAGCCAAGAGCTTGGGGCCCAATCCTCAGTGCACCGTCAGAGAAAAGTGCTCAATCACTCCCGTCTCCCTGGCCTCCCTCGGTGCTCCAAGCTCACCCAGCCTGTGACCAAGCGTCTCTGTCTCTGGCATACAGCTCAACCTGGAGTCTCCGAACCCCACAGATCCCTGAGCTCTTCCAGGAGGGGTCTCCCTGCATCTTGTGGGGACCCCACTCACAGAGCAGAGGCCCGTGCCATGGATTAGGGTTCAAGGTAACCCCGAGTTGAGAGCTCACTCCTCTGCTCTGTCTCTTTAGCTGGCTTCCCCACTCTAATACCTGCAAGCTCAGTGACACTCAGACACCCCTGATCCTTCTGTGACCCCACAGGACCTGGGGCCATGCTGACCCGATGTGCGCTTCACTGCGGTTTAGCCTCTGGAACGATGTTCCTTGGTGGAGCAGACTTTTAAAAATCCTGATTTTGTGCTCCATTGTTCTGCCGCTTGCCGAGAGCCAGCCCCTCCCTCCGTGGTCTATCTTCCCATTGCTTTGGATTCACTTCTCCGCCAGTCCTACCTTTCAGAAAGTGGTCGATTTTCTAGAATTTCTAGAATTGTTGCTCTTCTTCTCTTTGATCTCCTGTTAGATTTGTAGGTGTTTGCAATGGTTTGATAAGCTATCTAGCTGATCTCCTGCTACCTGATGTTGTCTCAGCCTAACCTATTTCTCCGCTATCTTGACTCCTCCCCCTTAATATTGACTCCTGCGTTTTTTTGAAATAACTCCATCAATGTCTGTTTTTTCTTTTTTGAGTACTTCCTCACTTTCCATACAAGATGCTCTAAGGCTTATCTTGTATATTTATAGTCCCAGGCCTAGAATTAACCATTTCTTCAGAGTCTTGCTTCCTTCTCTTATAGAATAACTTTGGAAACCAAGGTCTGGTCACTATGTGTGCTTTTGCTAAGGTGATATTATTGTCTTCAGGCCTTCGCAGGAGATAGAATAAGAAAATATTTGCATCCATATTAATTAATCATGAGTTCATGCAGGTGTCTCCAACTCTAATCCATCACCACATGGATCATTCCTGCCCTATTCCCTTGATTAATGATAAATTCCCACTCCAATAGTGAAAAGTTTGGCTACCACAATCTGTCACCCATTTACTCTATTATTCAATTCCAATATATGTATAGAAGTATCAAAAATGGTCCATAAGAACTAAAGTACATTGCTTATGTATAATTCTTTTGCATTTAGTTGTGTAGACTCATTTCCAGAGTTACTTAAGTCAACACCTTTTTCCTCATCTCCTTTAGGGAAGTTGTTTTACACATTTGTAATACAATAGATCCTCTTGTCCTAGTCAGTCTTCTTTCCTGGGACTCCCAAACCTTCCAAATGATTTTGCTTTTAATTTGCATAGAGTAAGATTCATCTTTGTGTTTTAAAGTTTGATGGGTTTTGACAAATATGCAATTTTATACTCAACATTACAGTATTATACAAAATATCATTGAAAAATTTTATCACCAAAAAACTTCATGAACTTCACCTGTTTATTCTTCTCCCTGGAATTCCTAGAAACCACTGGTCTTTTTACTGTCTATATAATTTTGCATTTTCCAGAAGGTTATATAATTGATATCATAGAGCATATAGCTCTTTTAGACTGGCTTCTTTACTTCACAATACTCATTTAAAGTCTATCCATGTTTTTCCATAGCCTGGTGGCTCACTTCTGTTTCATTGCTGAGTAATGTTCTATTGTATGGATCCATGAGTCTGTTTAACTGTTCACCTATTGAAGGACATCTTGCTTAGTTTGTTTATGGTGATTATGAATAAAGCTGTTATAAAAATTTGTGTAGAGGTTTTCATGTAGACGTAACTTTTCAGAAAATGTGTGTAAATACCTAGGAGAATGATTGCTCAGTCATACAGCAAGTGTTTTGTGAGAAAATGCCAAACCATCTTCCAAACCACCTTCCAAAACAACTGCATCATTTTGTGTCATCAGCAATGGAAGGAGTAGCTCCAAAAACTTGCTAGTATTTGGCATTGTCAATTTATTAGTAGTAGTAGTATTTTTTTTATTTTAGACATTCTAGTGAGTGTGTAGTTTAATATGGCTGTTGTTGTAATTTGAAATTCCTTAGTCATAAATGATATTGAACACCCTTTCATGTTTGTCATTGCTATATCTTTTTTGGGGAAGTGTCTGTTTAAATCTTTTGCCCATTTTAAAAATTAGGGTGTTTTCTTATTATTGAGCTTTAAGAGTTCTTCATATATTTGGATAACATTATCAGATATTGTTCTGCAGATATTTTCTCAGTTGATGGCTTTTCTTTTCATTTCTGTAAGACTCTCTTACAGAGCAGTTTTTAATTTAATTAAAGTCTAATTTATCAGTTTTGTGTTTGTGGACCATATTTGCTATGTTGTAATTAAAACCCATCACCAAACACAAGGTTACCTAGATTTTCTCGTGTTTTCTTCTAAAAGGTGTATCATTTTGCATTTTATATTTATGTCTGTAATCATTTTGAGTTGATTCAATTTTTAGTGTTTCCTTTTGATTCTTTCTTAGCATTTCCATTTCCTTATTTACATTACCCATTTGTTCCTCTATGTTGCCAACTCTCCATTAGAGCCCTTAACATATTAATCATAATTTTTTTAAGATTATATTTATTTATTTGACATAGAGAGAGAGATCACAAGTAGGCAGAGGAAGGCAGAGAGAGAGGAGGAAGCAGATTCCCTGCTGAGCGGAGAGCATGATGTGTGGCTCCATCCCAGGACCCTGAGATCATGACCTGAGCCAAAGGCAGAGGCTTTAACCCACTGAGCCACCCAGGCGCCCTAATCATAATCTTTTAAATTCTGAGTCTGGGGGCACGTGGGTGCCTTTGTCGGTTAAGCATCTGCCTTCAGCTCAGGTCATGATCCTCGGATCCTGGGATATATCCTTATGATAGACATCCTGTTCAGTGGGACTGACCTTTACCCTTGCTCATGCTCTCGCATGCACTCTCTCTCTCTCAAATGAATTAAAAAAAAAAAAAAAGTCTTTAAAAACATATCCTATCTGACAATCCCTAAATCTATGTCCTATCTGATTTTTTTTTCCCCTTCAGACTGCATTTTTTCTTGTCTTTTTGCATTTCTTGCAATATTTTGTTGAAAAAGAGACATGATGCAATGAGTAACAGGAACTAAGCTAATTGGGCCTTTCCTGTAAAGTAGCATGTTAATCTGGCTAGGGGTTGGGCTGTTTTTTAATGTTCACTGTGGTTATAGTTGCCAGAAGCTTCAAATTCCTTTAGTATCTTTGTTTTTGTCTCTCCCATTGTTTTGAGGTTTCCAAAATAAATTCTTCTTAAATGTAATCTGGCTTTGTAGGTCTTTCAGTTGTAATCCACTGTTGATACAAAAAAAGTTTGGCAGAGAGGAAGCATTTTATGGTATTAGAACTAATCCATCTTTTCCTGGGTCTGTATCAATGGACTGTGACCTTTGCAGCATTTCTTGATCTTTTCTCTCCCTTAGGTGAGACAAGAAGTCTAAAGGGGCTGGAGTGGAGTAAATGCCCTGCCCTCAGCTGAGCGAGATAAGGCTCTACTAAAGTCTTTTCCCTGAAGAAAAGGACTTAGTTATGGGTATATTTTAATGTTTTGCTTCCATTCCTGCAGGAAACCTGAGGGATTTTTTTTTTTTTTTTTTATAATCTTATGGAGTTCTGGAGATAAAATACACAAAAGCATAAGGGTCTTCCTAAAACTGTTCCACCCCCGCCCCCCAGGAAATTTCTTGTACTCATACTAGTCCACCCTCAGCCTTCAACAATTTGTTAAATTATTTGTTTTCCTGTTAGTTTATGACTCCAACCACTTCTCTTCCATGAAATCTATCATTAGCTGTTATTCTTTATATTTACTTGCCTCACCAGAGCTCTGGGTGGCAATTAGTAAGCAGCCTCTTTCTTTTATAGTCATCAATGTTGTTTGTTTCACTTTTTTCTTAATTATAAGGATGGCTGTCCAGTGGGCATGTCTATGTTCCATTGCTCAAGCCTGTTTGCCTAAAAGTGGCCTCTACAATAAGGTCATTGAGAGCCATATTGAAGGTGGCCTATGACATCCTTCTTCAATTGTCATCTTCAGAATATAATTGTTTTTGCTGGTTTAATTCTTTGTATGAAATTTGCATTCAGTTTATTCAGATTTGTGTATGTTTGGTGACTAATATTAAATTTTAAAATTAACTAAGAAAGAGTTGACATTCCACGAAGTTGAGTGGTATACAAAAATATGACTTCCAGTTTGTTCAAATGTACATTTATGCTTTCCATGTTTTAATATTTTCTTCATGGAAGTTATCTGTATATCTTGTTCAGTTTGTTATAGATATTTTATCTGTTTCTGTGGCTATTTTAATAGGTTTGTATCTCCCAGTTTACCTTTTGATAATGATTTTGGGTGATAAGATGGCTTCTGATTTCTACATATTTTGTTCTTTTGTAATTTATCACATTTTTTTGTTATTTATAGTAGTTGAGCTTATTCTCTGGTACATTCCAAGCATAGTTTAGCATATGCAAATAATGAGAGTATTTTGTCTCTATTTGGGTTTTTATAACTTTAATATCTTTCTCTCCTTTAATTTTTTGGCTAATATCCCCAGTTCAGTGCTCATCTGTAGCAATGCTTATGAGTGTCCCTTGCATTGTATGAAACCCTGCCTTTGAGGCTGACATGATGTTAAAGATGTACCTACTGATTCCTATTTTATTCACTATTTTTAGCAAGAATAGCTTTGAATTTTGTCCAGTTTCTTTGTACCATTTATGGAGATGATGATATGATTTTTCTCTTTATATCTGTCAATCTGATTAATTCCTTTAATAGACTTCATAATACTGAACTGATCTTGCTTTATAGAAATAAACTGCACTTAATTATGATAATAAACCTTAGAGTGTGCAACTGAATAATAGTTGAAAATTTTGCATTGATATTTATAAGTGAAATTGATCTGTCATTTTATTTTTGTGGACTCTGAAAATTTTCACTTAATATTTTATCTTTCCAAGCAAAATTTAAAAATTGTTATGGATCTTTAATTATCAGTTTGTTTTTTGGTTAGTGGTTTTTGTACCTTAATAACTTTTTTTTGCCAATTTTAAACTTGCAAAGATATTCCACTATTCCTATTTCTAAAAGCCTTATAGCTTTAGTTTTAACATGTACTGTGTATTCCATCTCAAATTAAGTTTTGTATAAACTACAGTACATGTTGATATGAAATAATAAGATATATAATATTTATATTGTAGATATAGTATATACAATACATTTACATATATACAATATATATAGTATATATATACATATACAATATACATATATTGTATATATATACAATATATAATATATATAAATATTATATATCTTATTATACATTATATATTATATAGATAGTATGTATAAGTCTTCTAATTTTGTTCTGTTTTCCCAAGATTGTTTTAGCCGTCCTAGATCCTTTCCGTTTCTATGTAAATTTTAGAATCAGCTGGTCTTTTATTACCAAAAAAAAAAACACCAAAAAAACAGCCTATTATGATTTAGAGGAGTGAGACTGCATTGACTCTGTGGGTCAACCTGGGGAAAATTAACATTTGGATAATACTGAGTCTTTAAATCTATAAGGATGGTATATCTGTTCATGTATTTAGGTCTTCCTTAATTATGCTCAGCAATGCTCATAGTTTTCATTGTTGAATCTTTGTCCAACTTCCATTATATTCATTCCTAACTTTCTTTTGTTAATGGCTTTGATGCTAATAAATGGTATTTTTAAAATGCTTATATTCCAATTTTGTGTTAACATACAAAAAATGCAATTTGGTTTTTAATATTGACCTTGTATCCTTAGACTTTGCTAAAAATTCACTAAATTATTTAAATACCTTAAGATTTTCTGTGTATAAGTCAAATCACTTCTGAATAAAAAGATTTGCTTGTTCCCAATTTTTTTACTTTTTTTTTTTTTAACTTGTTGCTTTGGTTGGGAACTCAAGTACAATGTGGAATAGAAACAAAGAGAGTGAATATTTGGTCTTCTTTCCAATATTTTAGAGAAGTATAAAATATTTTATCAGTAACTATTATGTTAGCTATAGATTTGTCAGCGCTATCTTCATAGATTAATTTTAAAAAATTCTTTTATTTATTTATTTATTTTTTAAAAAGATTTTATTTATTTATTTGACAGAGAGAGATCACAAGTAAGCAGAGAGGCAGGCAGAGAGAGAGAGGAGGAAGCAGGCTCCCTGCTGAGCAGAGAGCCTGATGTGGGACTCGATCCCAGGACCCTGAGATCATGACCTGAGCCGAAGGCAGCGGCTCAACCCACCGAGCCACCCAGGCACCCTAATTTTAAAAAATTCTTAATTTTTAAAGAATTAATGTAAAATTTTGTCAGATGACTTTTCTGCTATTTAGATCATTATATAATTTTTTAACTTTTATTCTGATAATGTGATGAATTGTGCTAGTTGTTTTCCAAGTTCTAAACCAATGTTTGATCCCTCCACTAATCTCTGTATTCCCATGATGATGTATTTATTTAGTTTATTCCCATGATGACGTATTATTATTTATTGCTGGATATGATTTACTAACATTTTGTTGAAGATTTTTACATAAATGTTTATGAGACATATTGATACATAGTGTTTCCTTGTGGAAATATCCTTGCTAGATTTTGATATCTGAGTTAGCCTGGTCTCAAAAAAACAACTGGAAAATAGTCCTTTCTCTATTTCTGAAGGAATTTGTGTAAATGGATTTTAATTTCTCCTTATATGTTTGATAAAATCCATCAATCAAGTCACCTTGGCCTAGAGTTTACTTTTGGAAAGTTTTTTTTTTTTTTTTTTTTAAGATTTATTTATTTGTTTGACAAAGAGAGAGATCACAAGTAGGCAGAGAGGCAGGCAGAGAGAGTGGGAAGCAGGCTTCCTGCTGAGCAGAGACCCTGATGTGGGCCTCAAACCTAGAACCCTGAGACCATGATCTGAGCCAAAGGCAGAGGCTTAACCCACTGAGCCACCGAGGCATCCCTTGGAAAGATTTTTAATTATTTTTTCAATATCTTCAGCATGTATAAAGATTTCAAATTTTCTCTTTTTCTCTACCTTGTGTTGGTTTTCAATTGTATTTTCCAACATATCTGTCCATTTTCTTTACATTCTTGAATTTATTGGAAAAAGTTTATATAATGTCTCCTTATTCTTCCTTCAGTATGTGTAGAATGTTACCCCTGTCCATTCTGATATTGGCAAATCTCTCCTTTTCCTCCCTCTCACTATTTCCTCCCCCTCTCTCTTCTCCCACTTCCCTCCTATTCTTCCTCCTCTTTCTTTTTCAGTTTTTTTTACTTACTTTCCAGTTTTATTAATCTTTTAATGGATACAATTATACAATGTTTATTTTCTCTATGATTTGTTTTCTATTGCACTGATTTTTACTTTATTCCTGATTTTGTATGTCCTGTCATGTGTCTTCATTACTATTCTGTAGAGCATAAATTCAAATTTACTTCTTGTCTTTTTAAATTTATTCTTATTTAAAAGTACATTGCAGAAATCATTCCCATTTGGGGATTTCTTTCTTGTTTTTCTTGATTTCTAATTTAATTCTGTTGTGATCAGAGAACATACTTTGTATATTTCAGAACTATGAAATTTATTGAGATAAATTTTATGGCTCACTATATGGTTGCTCTTTGTGGATTTTTTTTTTTTTTAAGAAGAAAGATTTTATTTATTTATATATTTAGAGAGAGAGAGAGAGAGAATGCAAGTATGGTGAGGAGAAGATGGGGAGGGAGGAAGAGAGAAGAAGAGAAAGAGGGACAGAATCTCTACACAACTCCTTGTTGAGGACAGAGCCCCATGCAGGGCTTGATCTCAGAACCCTGAGATCATGATCTGAGCAGAAACCAAGAGACAAATGCTTAACTGACTGAGCCATCCAGGCACCCCTCTTTGTGAGTGTTCTATCTTGCACTTGAAAATAGTATGTATTCTCCTGCTGTTGGGTAGGACATTTTATATAAACTGTCCTTATAACACTTAAGTAAAGTGGTTTGATGATTTTTAATCACATTTTCAATATCTTTATTGATTTTTTTGGTCTTTGTTATCTACTGAAAGAGGGATGGATGTTAAAAATATCCAAGATTATTGGGGCACCTCTTGGTTTCAACTCAGGTCATGATCAAGTTTTGATCTCATGAGTCCCAGCATTGGGCTCTGTGCTTAGTGGGAGGCTGCCTGAAAGATTCTCTGCCTCTGCCCTCCCAAATACATAAATAAACCTTTAAAATATATCTTAAATTATAGATTTGTTTCTTCCTTTAGTTCGGTCTTAGTTCAATTTTTGCTGAGTATATATTAAAGTTCTGTAATTAAGAGTTAAATATTCAGGATTGTTATTTATTCTTGGTGAATTGAACTTTTATTATTATGCAAAGGACTCTTCTCCGTTAATAATCTTTTCCTTTGAGTCTACTTTGTTTTATTATAACCAAACTAGGATATTTATGCTTATTGCATATCCTTTTATTCTCTATTATCTAAGTTTTAATATTATTAGTCATATCTTATAAACCATATATAGTTGTGTCTTACTTTTTAATCTAGCCTGTCAGTCTCTGTCTTTTCGAGGTTTAGGCCTCTAAATTTAATGTAATTATCGATATGGATGAGGTTGAATTTACCCTCTAGTTGTTTTATACTCGTCTCATTTTTTTTTCCTTTTCTTATTTATGGACTTAATTGAGCTAAGTGCGGGTCTTTTAGTATTTCATTCTATCTACTCTACTGACTTGAGTTATTGGTATTTTTCTATCAATTAAAAACATGCATCTTTAACTGATCACAATCTACTTTGAATTGCTTATTATATACTTAAATGTATAATGCAAGAATAATACAAAATGAGTAATTTTGTTTTCCTTCCCTGCACACCAGCCCTTCCAATCTAAAATGCGTGTGCGTGCACACACACACACACACACCCTTTGTTTTGGCCAAAAGGACAAAATATTGAGAAGTCAGTGTGGAACCCAAAGCATTGAATGGGAGCTGTGTGGCTTGGAATAAAGAAGTAAAAGCCTTGGTTTCCTCAGGAGGCTACTGCACAGGCAACAACTGCAAGCAACTTATGGAAATAACTTTTCCTGAGCAAGCAAACAAAATGGACTTTGTCAAAGAAAAGCAATATATTTTATAATTAAAACTTTCTTATTACTGTCAGAAATACTGTCAGAAGATAATATATTTGCCTCAGGAGATTTTTTTAAATTATTATTTTTAAAATTGTGAATATCTTAAATATATAGTAAAGCCAAAATAATTAAAAGCATGAGGTTATAGTTATTACTGTACCCATCACTTGGATTTAACACATAGTAAGATTTTTATTATATTTATTTCTTATTGCTTTTATTTTTTAAAAAATAAAACATTAGATGTTTATTAAAGTCTGAACTTCTCCACCGTATTCTTTTCTCTCTCTTCTCACTCATATATTCTTTCTAATAATTAGAGTACATCTTTCTGGACCATGGTCAAGAAAGAAAAAAAAGGAAAGTATGTCTTGTACTTATCTATAGTATCTAATTTGGTAATAGCGTGGTTCAAATAGTTTACATCTAAATTTTTCAGAATATTTAGTCAATTCCTAAGACACACATTAAAATTTTCACTATGTTTTTGAATTGCAAATTTCTTCTAATTTTGTTCAGTGTTTCAAATATTTAAGTTTGTTCTATAAGACCATAGGAGATTATGCTAGATGCATCTTAATTTTCCTTTTTCTGTTACATGGTAACCTATCTTCAGATTTGAAATAGGGGAAAGTTTTTTGTTTAACCTTATTGTAAGGGCTTATTTAGCCAGAACAGCTCCATCTTGGTTGAATAGCCATTTTGTTGTTTATTCAACAAAAAAATTCACCCTGCCCCCTACCCCCTCCGCCCAGGAGAACTTACTTAAAAGCAAGTCTGGGAAACCAGACTGGTCTGGTCGACCAGTCCCTGATAACAGAGCCCAAATACAAGGCCGGGTCAGGTCAGGTGGAGATAACAGCCCGAATGCAGGGATGAGTTGGGCCAGGTGGAGACATCCAATCAGTGCAGCGTGCATACTGTCTCCCTAGGTACCAAGCAGTGTGGGCCCCGCCTTTTGGGTGCCAATTCTGACCAAGGTGATAGGCTAGGGGTGAATTGTAATTCAATAGGCCACCCATGTATGACCTAGCATGACTGTGCAGCTTTCTCTGTGTGTTACAATCTCATTGGTCACCTGTGTGTGGCTGGGCTCAACCACATGGCCTTTGCTCTATAAAAGTTAGTCTGTGAGGCTGGGAGGGGTTGCCCTCTCTGTAAGAGGCAGGGCCAAACGGTCGGTTTGATTCTCGATTCTTGGCATGAAATAAAGCTTTGTTTGACCTTCGCTTTCTATCAGTCTTGCTCTTTTGACCACTGACCTCTCAGTTATCTCTAACTTAAACATGTTTTTTGTTTGTTTGCTTGTTTGTTTTTAAGAATTTGTTTATTTATTTGAGAGAAAGAACAAGTGGGGAAGGAAGGGGTTAGATGGAGAGAGAGAGACAGACTCTTAGCTGAGCAGGGAGCCTGACACAGGACTCAAGCCCAGGATACTGGAATCATGACCTGAGCCCAAGGCAGACACTTAACCAACTGAGCCATCCAGCCCCAAGTTAGAGATGTTATTTAATATCTCTGCATTGCAGTTTGATTATATATAAATGGGGGTAATTTTATGATCTTTTAGTAAAATTGAAGATTAAATGAGTCCAGTTTAGTTGTAGTTTAAGAATTTAAGAATTAAATGAGTTGATACACATAACGTATTCAGAAAAGTGCTTGGCTTGTGATAAGTACTAATATCTCTTAGGATGATGCGATGCTGTCCCTTTTTTATGGTGTTAGAGTTCAGGCCACAGTCCCTAGGACCAAGAATATTATAACAGATGTCAGCAGTCCCTCATTACAAAGTAAGGTGCCAACTCCTCTATATAGGGCATAGTAAGAGTTTGACCTTTTAGCTAACTTTTGATCTTTCCTCACCTTGCACTTATATAAAAGAAAGGAAGTTGTAAAGGCCTACTGGGAATGTCTTTATAAATTTATCAGGGTAGCTTAACTTCTAATCCTGGAGGACCTAAAACAACAGTTAGTAAAACAAGAATAAATCAAAACAAGACAATAAAGAAAAAAAAAATCACCCAAGTTTCCACATCACAGATTATTTGATCGAAGATAGGTTAAAGTTGGCAGAAGTAGGAAGCTTTAATTATGTGAAAATTTGGAGGTCTAAATTGGACAGAAATTTTCACTAAGTGACTGAAAAACCAATGGAAAAATCCTCATTCTGGAGGCAGAAGGAAAAGTCCACAAATAAATATTCAAGAAAAGTAGTGCAAAAGAATGAAGTTGCTTTTCTTCACCTTTGACTGAATCCACTTATCAATAAACCACTGATTACTCTACATATGGCCTTAGGTACACAGTCAATTTGTTTAAATATGTCCTGGAAAAATAGGACCGATTCTTATTGAACTTACACAAATAATTATATTACCTTGCAAAGTAATGAGACTCATTTAAACTATGTATTTCTGAAATCTGAGGAGACAGAGTTCAGATACCATTTAGAAATGGTTCATTTCCATTTATAAGAGTATGGTCTATTAAATTGAAGGTTAGACATAAATAAATAAAGTGACTGGGCTTTTTTGTATATACATAAGAGAATATAAATTAATATAATTCTAACAATATTTCAAACAAATAACCACAATAAAATTCTCTTTGTCCATTTATTTAGTCCTATATTAATTCTTGTTTTATTGAATCTTGGGTTAGAAGTGAACTTTCAGGGATGATGTCCACTTCCAGAGTGACAAAGGTCCAGCTGATTCAGTCCATCAGTATAGTTTGAAAGTTTTTTAAGCATTGTGAGCTTAAAACAGTTTACCAACAGTATATTCTTTGAACTGTTGAAGTAACGATAGTTCAGAAAATCTGGTATAATCTTTTTTATGAGGTGCTGAAACTGTCTTTATTGACGACACTAATGCTAATTTGCAACTTAGGAATAGCAGAGACTTCTGGCAAATATCAGGAAGGAGAAACCTATTTGTTAATGAGACTCTTAATTTATTATTATAACCAATACTATCAGAATGGAGAAAAGTAAAATTCTCTATTAGGATAGAGTAAATAACTATTTTATAAGAATTTGATCAATATTTTAAATGAATGACAAGAATATTTTATGGATAGTGAGGACATTAGCAAAACTTCAGGGCCTTCTCAAAAAGAATACAATTTCTGAAATATTAACATTAAAAAAAGTTTTCCTATAAACTTAGGGAAAAGTTTATTTAGGACACATGGGAGTATATCTTCTGCTTTGATAATCTTCCCATGCAGTTCTTACAATGGTACTGAGCTAATAAAGATTTAATGGAGCCTGCTAAAAAACCAATCATTATAGAACTCACCCCTTTTTTATAAGGGAAATAACAATTTTTTGTGATTTTCCTGGGGTCCTCTGGGAAAATTGACTTGTTTTAGCTGTAAAAGAAAACAGGAGGGTGTGTGGCTCAGTGGGTTAAAACTCTGCCTTAGGTTCAGGTCATGATCTCAGGGTCCTGGGATTGAAGCAGGCATCAGGCTCTCTGCTCAGCAGGGAGCCTGTTTCCCCCTCTTTCTCTGCCTGCCTCTCTGTCTACTTGTGATCTCTCTCTGTGTCAAATAAATAGATAAGATCTTAAAAAAAAAAAAAAAAGAAAACAGGAAATTTTATTTATAGCTTCTAACTTAGGATCTCATCTTGGGAAAGCAAAATTAAAAGAATTGTCAAATGATATGAGGTCATTTAATAAAGTTAAGATCTTAAATGCCTGAGAATATACTTGTTTATGTATTTAATTGAAGTGATGAAATTTTTAAAATAAACACAGATGAATGTTACAATATTATAAAGAACTCTAGTCTGTCACAAAGGAGAAATCTTTATTAGTTGTGTGTGTGTGTCTGTGTTTATTATCTTTATTTTAAGTAATTAAATATATGGTAAAATTAACATGAAATAGAGAAAGAAAATTATTCTAGAGAGGCCTAAAACCTCATGTCTACATGGGTAAATTACACAGAACATAAAGAGTAATTTTTACCATTCTATGTTAATAACTCTGAGACTAATTTGTCATTTTAACAGAGATAAAGTCAGATATGTTATTTGGGAGTAAAGACTATAAGCTTTTTCCCCACTTATGAATAAACGCATCAAAGCAGGGCAATCTTTGGCAAAATTTTAACGCATTTCAGTGCTTCTTTTCAGACCTTAACACGTGCAGATATTTTAAACCAAGGCACATAGAAATTCTTCTTCTGCAAACTCTGACCTTTTACAGCCATTCCAGTTTTGTGTTTTACTGTCGCCTTTCACATTCTAAATTGCAGACAATTTAAGATGGAAGTACTCTTTTTATCTTGATGAACTAAAACACCATTCCATTATCTTGTCTACACATTCATGTCACTGTCATCATTGTCCCTAGTGTGGTTTCAACCATCCGCAGTAATTACAACTTTTAACCAAAGTAACTAATTTCTATTTCACACAGCAAAGTGAGAATCTGATAATTGAGATTGTTCATATATAAGCATTTTGCTAGACCACTAATGCTGACTCGATGAAGTAATACAGGTCAATTGACACCATTTTAAAGTTGCAAACATGAACTCATTCATTATCATAACCCAAAGATAGAGAATATAAAATTTTATATATATTTTATAGTATATAAAAATAAGAAAAAAGTGTGTAATTTAAAAATGATTCCTAATCAGTAGTTCAGTATTTAAACATACTCTGAAATTAAGATCCCAATAATTATCCATGGTTTTAAGTTGCCTAAGAATCTTGAAATTTATGGTTAGTCTGAGGTAGTACAAATATAATTAATTACAAAAATGTTTATCATAATTATGATTCAATTTAGTTGAATACAGATATACTTTTTATTATTTTTAACTTTATGTAGGAATAGTATCAATTTATTTAATCAATAACCTAACATAAGTTTAGAAAGTTCTGATAAACTAGTTTGTTCATGAAAAAACAAATCCACATCTTTCAAAAATAAAACAAATATTTACATTATATCCCTAGTAATAACTCAAGCCAAGACATAGAGACATTTATGTTTTTAAAGTATTAAATGAGCCTGATTTGTCCAAAGACTCACTTTAACTGCATGAATTTGGATTTTAAAATGTTTCTGAGATAGCAGTTTCCCTAAAAGGATTTTTTTCTTAAGATGTCCTTTCTGACATCCTTAAGATATTAGAAGCTCACTTTCCTTATTTTCTGTGAATTCTAGCAATATTAGACTTATGTAGAAGTGTATCTATGTATAAAACATTTAAAACAGGGGCACCTAGGTGGCTCAGTGGGTTAAAGCCCCTACCTTCGGCTCAGGTCAGGTCATGATCCCAGGGTCCTGGGATGGAGCCCCGCATCGGGGCTCTCTGCTCAGCAGGGAGCCTGCTTCCTCTTCTCTGCCTGCCTCTCTGCCTACTTGTGATATCTGTCTGTCAAATAAATAAATAAAATCTTTAAAAAATAAACATATAAAACAGAGTAGAACTACTTTAAGAAACATAATCATCCAATTTATTAATTCCTTTTGGTGGTAGGAAAAGATGTCATTCTCATACCAGGAAAGGTAAAAGCTTTTCTGAATTACAGAGAGCTTATGGGTTTAGTTCTGCAACATCAGTCACAGGTAAAAGGTAAACCATAAACAAAACCTACCAGTTAAGATATCAAAAAGCTATTTCCCTTTCCAGTGGATACAGAGATTTGAGTTCATAAGCAGAAAACAACAACAACAAAATAAGACTAGCAAAACATTGTCATTTCTCATCGAACAGAAAATAGATCACATAATCCATCTGACAAGAGGCGTTCAGGTGGTCAAACCATATAATCAAATTCCCGATTACATCAATGAGAACAACTTTATCAGCTCTGAAAGTTGGACACAAAAGCACTATGGGGGGAAGAATTGAAAAGCACCCATAGAGCATCAGGAAATATAAAGTTCTGGGTTTCACTCTGAGAGTCAAAAAAGACTTCCCTAGTCTTTAACAGCTCATGAGGTATACTTTCTGGGAGCAGTTTTTCTTGACACCATCAAGAGATATTTATGGGCATCAAGAGATCCTTGGGCATCTCAGTAAATGACTTCCATAATTGTTCAATTTGAAGCTAAAATTTTTAGGCAATGAGCATATGACTGCTGGGTTTGACTGAAACTGGTTAATGCCCATAACCTTAAGCTTTGGGGAGATATTTAACAGAAAAAAATCATTTGCATTTCTACCAGTACCCCTTAGAATTGTAAAAAAGCCCCGTCAATAGAAAGTCTGGAAAGTCAAGCCTAGCACTGCACGCAGAACACAGTAATCTCCATGGTCTATCTGTCTTGTCTATCTCCATATTTATGTGATTTTCTTCACCAGGATCTTTCTATTTCAGATTGTTCCTTTTCCATTATTCATTTTCTTGTTTATCTTAATCTCACTGTGGGTAGCAATTAGACTTTTTATCTTTGTACTCTTGGTGTCACCTATTTTCATTTTTAACCCTCACATTACTTTTATTGATTTTTTTTTCTCCAGTATCCAATTATCTTTGATTCTTCATTCACACTGATGGGTAAAATGTATTGATTTGTATAGGGGACAAGCAATTTTTATTGTGATGTTAGGAGTTATTTTCTTAATAGAGTTATTTTTGCTTGGAATGGTGATTTTATGTCTATGTAGGTGAATTGCACACTTTTGTAATCAGGGTTTCCTATAGAATAAATGGACTGCAAAAGGGTAATTAAGGTACTGACACTCACCATTTCCAAATTAAAAGCAATTTGTAAGATGGTATTCTTTAATGCCATTCTCACTTGGATGTATCACTTCCTTGTTTTAGGATTTTCTTCTTCTTCTTCTTCTTCTTCTACTGATCAAGTAACTCAGTTCTTTTTTTTTTTTTTTCCAAGATTTTATTTATTTGCTTGAGAGGGAAAGAGAGAGAACGAGCAGGAGGAGGAAGAGGAAGAAGCAGACCCCCACTGAGCAAAGCCCCAGGTAGGGCTCAATCCAGGACCCTGAGATTATGACCTGAGCTGAAGGCAGATGCTTAACCAACTGGGCCACCCAGGAGCTCCTAAGCAGTTTAGTTCTGTTCTGTTTTTCACTCTTGTCTGTGAGCTCTAACCAGGAGTCCTCCAAAGATGGAATCCTCCTTCTACAAGTTTGGTTTTAAGGCAAAAAGTCCACTTCTTCCTTTTGGTGGTTGAGGAAGGGAACAGGGCCAAAACCCACCTTCATAAGCTATTCTGAGTGCTATTATTCCTCAGCCGCCCGCTATGTGTATTTGTTGATTCTGAGGTTGTAGCATCCCCAGAATTCTCTTAGAACTAATAGTACATTACTTGTTTTTCTTAGGCTAAGATTTTACTATCATGATTTCTCTACCATCCAAATATATATGTCTTTTATCTGTCAGGTCCTTTAATGGTAATTCTTCTTTTCCCAGTGCTATTGTGGTTTCATTAATTTTTAACTTATTATTTTTATATCTTTTTTTCATTTAAATTAAATGTAGGAGAGTAGGAAACATTTGTGCTTAGTCTGTACTTTCAACCAGAATTTAATCTGTTATAACCTAACACTTATTTTATTTTGACTAAGCTATAAGAATTATATAGAAATAAACTTATTAAATGTATAGTTGAATAATAGAATCACATATTTTATAATAACATATAATTTTCATTGCATGCAAATCTTTAAAATATGATGTGTTAACAGTGTCGGGAGGAAAATGCTTCTCTCTCTCTATTTAGGTCCAGTGCTTGGGGTCTGCAAATTAACGGTCAATAAGGAGATAAACAGGAGAAAAGACAAAGTTTATTCAAACTTGTATGTGGTAGTTGCTCAGTGTTAAGTAATTTACTGAATATCTAGAAAGAAAGATTTATATATCAAAACTAACAAAAATGGAGAGGAGGAATTAGGGCTTCAATGGGAAGACATAGAAGGTTAGATAATCTGTCTGTGGGCTAAAATCACAGGACACTCCCTCTGAGGGAAGGTAATGACAAGTGTGTTTTCAAGAGGCTCTGCTTTAGTGAGGTAAAGAAGTTCAGATTAAGATTTCTTTCTGCATCTTTTGTAGCTTGAATGTTTTCCCTTTACAATGATTTTATGCCAACTTCTAGAGTTCAAGTGAGTCTATACATTTTTGCCATTTGAAACTTCTCTAGAAGTTACACATGAGTGCACATATGTATGCACGCACACACGCACATACTCACACACGCTGATTGGTGTAGAGAGCTAAGCTATACTGACTGGTGTAGAGAGAAAGATTTAGGTTGAAAATCGTGAGGTAAGGAATCTGCAAAGAGGAAAACAAGCATTAAAATGAGGATGAATAAACAGAATAGGAGAAATCCAAGGAACCTGTCTCACATCACACTGAACAAGTCTCTCAGTCCTGGGAAAAGGTAGATCAATCTAGTTTAATGTTTGTGTCTCATTTAAGCAGGTGGTGATGCAGGTGGGAGCATGGCACACATAAATATTGGGCTTCTATATGCTGGGAACAATCAAGCATCGCCTCATGAAGTCCATCTTAGTTCCTTAAAACTGTCTAGTTACATCTGATTCTGTGCACATCATTCTCAAATATGACATTCCAGTTAAAGCCTTGATAATCTGATCAGTTTTCCCAAGTGTGCCCTGTTACAAGGAGAACAGATTCTCACTGAATTTATGCAAATAACTATATTGCCATGTAAGAATACTTAATGAGAGTTTCTAAATTCTAGAGGGATTGGGCAGGGAGAAAAGATAAATGTTTTGTTTCTGTTTACAAAAGTATGATCTACTAAATTTCTGTAAGTTATGGATAGCTTAAGATGAAAGAAAAAAGGAGTTCCTTAAATCTGAAAAATGGAACATGAAAAAAATCAAATCTGTTTCCCAAAAAAAGTTCATGAAAAATTACAATGGTCATTTATTACTTCATTTAATTCTGTGTAATTCTTTTTTTTTTAAAGATTTTATTTATTTATTTGACAGAGAGAGATCACAAGTAGGCAGAGAGGCAGGCAGAGAGAGAGGAGGGGAAGCAGGCCCCCTGCAGAGCAGAGAGCCCAATGCGGGACTGCATCCCAGAACCCTGAGGTCATGACCTGAGCCGAAGGCAGTGGCTTACCCACTGAGCCACCCAGGCGCCCGTGTGTAATTAATTCTTGTACCACTTGATCTTGAATTAGTAATTTCATAAACCCATCAGCTTTCCCCAGCAAAGTTTTAGAAATCTTTATTCAGTCCAGGGTAGGATTTAAGAGTTATTAATGCTATCAGAATCCTCTACTGCAGAGTACATGTCTTAGTCCTTTCCATGGGTCTCTGAGATAGTCAGTCCCTTTTGTTGAAGATGAAGCCTTCTGACTTACAGTTGATTGCAAAGCTTTTAGGAAGGTATCAGAGTAAAACAATAACTACCTGTGGATAAGAAGAGAATTAAAATAGATGTGGCTGAAGGTCAGAATAAAGTTTATTAGAAAAAATGTAGTTGACAAGGAAATTTAGTTGTTTCTATGACATATAATGTTTTCAATAAGTGGAATTATGAATGATAACCTTAGACCATTGTTTTCTACTATCACACAAAGCAGCATTAACAGCATATTGTAGACAGTAAAGATATTGAAGAATTTCTAGAAATTTTATGTAATTCCTGAAAAATTATATTGATAATGTCTATACATACGAATAAAATACAACCTAGGGAAGGTTAAGCATCTCTTCTATTTTGACAATGCTTTTCATGCCAGTCAACATATAAGTAAACCTTATTATATATTAATATTATTTAGAAAAACAAATACCATTGCCTTTCCTGGGGCTGTAGACACAGATGGCAAATCATGAGACTTCTTGGCCTCCATAACTCCATTAGCCAATTCCTTACAATAAATCTGATAGATACATACAGAGTTACATACAGAGGTACAGATAGATATTTTCTATTCATTCTGTTTCCTCTGGAGAACACTGACTAATACACTTTTCATAGAATTTTTTTTCCTTCACCCTTACTATTTATAGTGTATATATATATATATATATATATATATATATAATTTTTTTATTTTTTTATTTTTTATAAACATATAATATATTTTTATCCCCAGGGTTACATGTCTGTGAATTGCCAGGTTTACACACTTCACCGCACTCACCATAGCACATACCCTCCCCAATGTCCATCACCCCACCCCTGTCCTTTTGCCCCCCTCCCCCCAGCAACCCTCAGTTTGTTTTGTGAAATTAATAGTCACTTATGGGGGCGCCTGGGTGGCTCAGTGGGTTAAGCCGCTGCCTTTGGCTCAGGTCATGATCTCGGGGTCCTGGGATCGAGTCCTGCATCAGGTTCTCTGCTCAGCAGGGAGCCTGCTTCCCTCTCTCTCTCTCTGCCTGCCTCTCCATCTACTTGTGATTTCTCTCTGTCAAATAAATAAATAAAATCTTAAAAAAAAAAAAAAAGAGTCACTTATGGTTTGTCTCCCTCTCAATCCCAGACAACTATCATATGATCTCCTTGATATGAGGAATTGGAGATGCAACATGGGGGGTTAAGGGGGTAGGAGAAGAATATATATAATTTTTTAACCATTAGTAACCCTTATTTTACAGAGAAAACTAGAAAGTAAACAATTATGAATCACTTGTCATATACCAACATTCTTATATTAGCAAATTTTATGAAAATATCATTTTACAATTTCTAGAAGCATATGCTTCTTCATGGTATATTTTTTCAATGTGAGGGAGTATGTTTAGTAACTGAGTCAAAAAGCCTTAATCTCTCTGTCAGAAGAAGTCATATATATATATATATATATATATATATATATAAACTTATGTTTAGTAACTAATATTTCAGTATTTTATCTCATTTAGAAATATCCAGGTATTTATTATTACTTAATTTAGAATAACTCTGAGGTTTAAGTTAGCAAAAAATTTTGGAAACTACTTTAAGGCAGACATATAAAACAAAATGATTGTTGAAATAGTTTGTGAGAACAATGACTCAATTTGATTACATTAAGAAATGCGAGTTTTATACATTTTTTAAGATTTTATTTATTTATTTGACAAAGAGAGTGAGAGAGCACACACACAGGGAGGAGCAGTTAAAGGAGAGGGAGAAGCAGGGTCCCTGTGTGGAGCTCATCTCAGGACCCCAGTTTCATGACCTGAGCCAAAGGCAGATGCTTAACCTTCTGAGCCATCCAGCACCCCTGTGAGTTATATATTCTTAACCATTTAGTAGATATAATATAAGCTTCTTTGACTTATAAGCCCATAGTATTACAGTATTATCTTTGATGCTGACAATTCTGAAGACATGCCTATTGTATAAAACCAACAATATTGGGAGTGCCTGTGTGTGGCTCAGTCAGTTAAGTGTCCGACTCTTGCTTTCCACTTGGGTCATGGTCTTGGGGTCCTGGAATGGAGCCTCACCTTGAGTTCTGTGCTTAGTTTGGGATTCTCTCCCTCCCTCTCCCTCTGTTCCTCCCCCCTTGTGATGAGGGAGCATGAGGCTGGCTGAAGACAAAGCAAAAGCTGGCGCCTTGCACCCCCTCTCCACCCGTTCCCCTCTGTAATGTGTGTAGCATTCCTCAGGGACCCCTGACTGCTATAGATGATAAACAAATAGTTAACTTGCAGAGATCACAATCCTGCAGGACAGGAATCTCCCTTGCTCTACAAATGGAGATCTACAAACAGGGAGGTTGCCTTATCAATAGCACAAATTTCCAGAGGCAAATAACTCTCTGTTCCTCAAGCCCTAATGTCTCCCTCCCCATCATAAACGAAACTGGAGGCGGCTGAGGTAGAAGGAAATGTAAATGATAGCAGGATCATAATACCCCACCAAGAATCTCCCAACTATCTTGATGTTAATGGCTGGCCTAAAGACAACATTGATGTGAAATAAGTCAAGCAGAGAGAGTCAGTTATCATATGGTTTCACTTATTTGTGGAGCGTAACAAATAGCATGGAGGACATGGGGAGATGGAGAGGAGAAGGGAGTTGGGGGAAATTGGAAGGGGAGGTGAACCATGAGAGACTATGGACTCTGAAAAACAATCTGAGGGTTTTGAAGGGGAGGGGGTGGGAGGTTGGGGTACCAGGTGGTGGGTGTTATAGAGGGCACAGATTGCATGGAGCACTAGGTGTGGTGTAAAAATAATGAATACTGTTACGCTGAAAAAAAAAAAAAAAAAAAAGACATTGATCAAGCCACAAGGGCAAGGCCTCCTCCTGGCACCTTGTAGGCCCTCTTTAACATATAAAAACTCTGTTGAAACCTCCCTTCCCCTCACCTTCCCCCAACTGCAAGGTACATAACCTGCCATCCCTCACAACCCAGGGCAGCAGCTTTTCCTGCCCATGGGTCCTGTCCCCGTGCTTTAATAAACCACCATTTTGCACCAAAGATGTCTCAAGAATTCCTTCTTGGTCATTGGTCCCCGACCTCAGCCCACCGAACCTCACCTAGGTTCTAGAACTTCATCACTTGTAAAATAAATGAATGAATCTTTAAAAAACAACAATACTGAACTACTCTTATTCACCAAAGTCTTATTGAAGTCACATGAATTTTAAAAACATTTAGATCAGTTCCTATATTTCTGAGAGTTTCAGAAATATTTAGTTTATATAAGAATTGAGCTCTTTTATTAATTTAGCAATACCATCTGAAGATAGGAGAATATCACATACACATAACATATATACATACAATAGACAAATGCAAGTGAAGATCTTTATGGTTTTCATTATAAAATTTTAGCAATGTGTCAGGCATAAATACAGTAGTACACAATTCACTAGTTTATATGTGAATTAGTTTTCATCTTTGCCCACTACATTTTTATCCGAATTGTTTCTGGCAGATGGAACACATTGTTACTGGCTCAATATGAGGGTTAGAGCTTTCCATCAATATTTGTGGAGAGTTTTAATATTTTCTTTTGCCATATTATGTAATCTTACCAAGGCTGTGGACTAAATTTTGTTCCCAGTTATCTCTTTTATTCTCTCTTTTCTTTTCTTTCCTTTTTCTTTTTCTGAGTCCCCTTAGCCCCTCAGGAGTATCAGGGGGTACTAAAGATCCAGGACCTAGAGAAAGTTGAGGATTGGAATAGGAAGGTGTGCTTGGGACTATAACCTAGCTTCAGAGGATATACTCCTTTTAAATGTGAGATGAACCAATATATTGTATTTTTATGGCTTAAGCATAGATACAAAAGATAGCCCCAAGCAAGGCATAGACGCTTCTGCCTCCATACCCAAAAATTACCAAGGAGAAAGAAAGCAAGGACTGTTACTGTTACAGGAGGTAAGTGAAGTCAACAGGAATGATCTTAAGTACCAGAGTACTTAAGGGTTGAGACCCTTTTTTAGACTCAAGCGAAATTCCTGAGAATTGTCAGCAAGATGCTACCAGGAAATGGGGTGTCCGGGTTGCCACATTTTTGCCTGGCTATCAATTCTTGGGCCCCCACTCTGACCTGCAATCACAGATCTTATGTCTCTCCCAACCCCACCTCAGGCAGGCAGAAAACCAAAGAACACTCTCTCTGGATCCAAACCAAATACTTAGGACACAAAATGAAGATTTAAAGAAAACTTCATCCAGTTTTACTGGGGATCCATAAACGCACCAGCCTGCAAGGCAGGCTTCAACAACAGGTTTATAAGTAATACCTAAACTTCTGTTCCACCCCACAATTCTCCTCCTTAAGACAAACAACACAAAAGGTAGAAACAAGAAACAACGGTATGTATGAAAAGTCACAATAGCCAAAGAACTAGTTCTAGCCCAAGGTTTTGTGCTGTAAATCTGAATTTTGAGAAATACGTTTCAGAACAGAAGAGTCTCTTACTGCAAGCAGAGGTCCAGGAGTCTGGTTAGTAAAAACAGTTTATCTTTGCTGACTTGGTCAGAGACCCAGAGAGCTCAGTTGCAATCTCTGGAGTGAGCAGGTAGTCCCAACCATCCTATCTTAGTCAACAGAACTGTTGGGAGGACAAATTTTTCTCTCTAAATTGGGTCCGTTAATGGAGCCTGTAAATTAACTGACAGTAAATAGATTAACAGGAGAAAAGAAAAGTTTATTTACACTTGCACTTGGTGCTTTGCTCAATTCTGAGTAACTCACTGAATAGCCAGAGCTAAAGCTTTTTATGTCAAACTTAACAAAAGAGAGGAGGGTTTAGGGTATCAATGGGAAGATGTGAAAGGTTCTATTGGGCTTTTTTAATGCTAATGTCTCTGTGCCAGCTGAATTCACAGGAAACTGGCTCAGAGGAGGGTTAATGGCAGCTGTATTTTCAGGAGACTCTGCTTTAGTCAGATAAAAGGAGTTCAGATAAGATTTCTTTTTGTACCCTCTGTAGTCAAATGTTTTCACTTTATAATAATCTTTGTACTAACTCTGGAGTCCAAGTGAGTCCCCACAGATGATTTATATAACATTTCAGAAAATTTTAATTAGGTTGGATTGAATTTAAACAACAGAAACAAAAGCCTATAAATTCTGGGGATAGAGATGAAAATTGAAAACTAATTGTTCAGGACATACACAGATAGAATTAGTAAATTATTAGAAATATACAAATACATTCTAGGAATATTTCCTCCAGTACTCTTTTTCTCAGTTTATCTGAAAATATGGAATAGTGATAATTATAAATGTACTGAATGCCAGCTAGTTCTAATTAGCAACAATGGGAATAGTGATATTTAATTTCTTTTTTCTAGATTTTATTTATTTGACAGAGAGAGAGAGAGAGAGAGATCACAAGTAGGCAGAGAGGCAGGCAGAGAGAGAGGGGGAAGCAGGCTCACTGAGCAGAGACTGATGTGGGGCTGAATCTCAGGACCCTGAGGTCATGACCTGAGCTAAAGGCAGACTCTTAACCCACTGAGCACCCCGGCACCCCGATATTTTAATTTTTTAAGGCATGATTTAAAAGCATGTTTTACACCAAAATTCACAAAATTTAAATAAAGGTTAATTCTTACGAAGAGAGTGATGACCATAATTAGAACTTGAGTTTAACTTTTGCTGCTTGTATTCTGTTATGAATAAAACACTTGGCAGAATATCTGGACGTTTCTTGTTTTTTAAATTTTATTATTGCTACTACTGTTATAATAATGTACCATAATTATACTTCTCTAAAATTACCATTATTTTCCAAGAGTCTAAATCTAAGAGCCAAGAAAATGTTAAAGTATATCCTCTTAAACATTATATAAGACAGGTTACCATGGGTAATGAAAGTAACAATAATCAAATCCATATGTATCAGCTGAGTTTTATTTCAAGTACTGAGAAAACAGTCATAAATGATGTAGCAAACAAAGGCAGAAGAAAAATTATTAAATTTCCTTAATACCTAGGGCAGAATGACTTTCCTTTAGGGACTCAACTCCCTTGATGTTGACACTTTGCTAATGGCAAAAGGCAATCTTAGACCCCCAGGATCCTTTAAGTTTACGTTAACATATAAAAATTCCTTTAGAAATTTCCTTTATCTCTAAACCCCCAAGATAAGTGTTGGCAATCATCCCCCAAGCATACGGCCCACAAATATACATCTGAAGGGTCTCATGTCTTAAGATTTTATTGGACAGTAATAAATGACCTTTTCCCAAAATAGCTAGCCCTCTCAAGGTCCTAAAAACCTTGCTTCCAAATTCCTTAGATTTACACTATCCCTACCCCCTTCTGAATTTGAAAGTATATAATGAGCCACTCCTCATGACCTTGGTGCAGCTCCTTCTGCCCAGGGGTCCCATCCCTGTGTTTTCATAAAACCACCTTTTTGCACCAAAGATGTCTCAAGAAATCTTTTTTGGCAGTCAGCTTGAACCCTAACATCTACATCAATAATCTGTCTTTTGAAATGGTATATTTCTGCTTGTTTCATGATTGTGTTAAAATAGGGAAAACAGCCTCCCTATTAATGTATTACACTTCAATCTACACTTTCTTTTACTTTTTTTTTCAGATTTGTACTTCTAAAATTGAAGGTTTGCTGCATGAAAACGCAAAGCTGACTGGCACCAATTCTCTTTAAGAGGGAGAACAGTTGAAAAAAATAAAAATAAAAAGGAGAAAGCGGCGGGAAGGATGAGGAAAGTGGAGTGATGTCAGGAAAAATAAAATGCTCATTTTACTCAAGAGCATATGAAAGCAAAAGTGGTGGATAAAGGATGAAGAGGAATTGGGAACATTTGATAGTTTGATGGAAACTGAAAGAATTTTAATGATAAAGGAAATGTGACTTTTTTCTGTTTCTATTCATCTTCACCTGGTGTTTTCTCTGTGGTTACCTTGTCTTGCATCTTTAAAGGGAAATTGAGCCTTATCACTGTCCTTCACTCTCCTCTGTGTCTTTAGAACTTTCAGAGGCATTTGTTGTCACTGACAGACATATTATTGTCTTTCTTATCAGACACTTTGGTAACGTTCTTTTAAATTCAGTCTCCACATCTATATCTTCCTTTTGTCTTCTCTTAGTAATAACTTACTGAATAACATCTCTTTCCCTTCCTTTCATTCCTTTCCTTTCCTTCCTTGTTTCACCGACTCCTAGTCATTCTGACATTTTTGCAGTTTTGTGCCACAAATACCACTGACTTACATATGTCTCTCTTCCTTGTCACACTTCTTAGAAATTTTGTTGCTGGAAAAAAGATCACCTCTCCTGATTGCTTATCATTGGCTATCAAACCACCTTAGTAACTATTTAAAAGTGATTTTGCCACATTTTTAAAGATAATATTAAGAGAATTTTCAGATAAAAGGTAAAATTGACTGTGGGGTCTGCTCTTACCAGCTGGATTTCCTCATGTGCTATTTAACATTTAGCTGGGCATTGGAAGTTGTTATTGTGGGAAGCCCACGTGCTAGTGGTTTGTGTACATTTGCGGGAACCCTTGTTTTCAAGTTTAAGTGCAAGAATTCCTGAATAAAAGGCCAAACTCCTATTGCTGTTTTAGATTAGCTTTTAAACTATTTCTTATACACTACTTATTTCTCAGCAAATCACTTACTTTGGTTATTGTGTTTGAATTTATCTTTAGTATATTTTTAGATGTTAAAAAACAAAATTTGACTATGTAAATTTGAAGCGCTGATTGGCTTTATTCAGTGATTCATGAATTGGGGCATGATGCCATCTAATTGGTAGAAAGGAGCCCCAAGACACATATGAAATGGGCGACTTTTATAGGCAGAAATGGGGCAGGAAAAAGAACTTACTAGTAAGAGAAAAGAAAGGGTTGTTTGAGGCGAGGTCCTTTTCCTTCTGGGGTGAGAGTGGGACTGTGTCAAACAGATTACCTCAGTGGTGCAGACCAGGAAATTCCAAATTGACTGTGAAGAGGAAAATTATCCAGAGCAGGCCCAGGCCAGCAGTAGATAATACCTAGAAAGAACAAGAGATAACCAGATGACGGCCTCCACCCCCTACCCCCCCACCCGCGCCCCGCAGAGATAAACAGCACTTTCTGCTTCTGTAAACAGATTTCCAACCACAAGCTCCCCTTCCACTGACCACTATTCCTTGCCTAAAGCAACACCTACCCAGTTTAAACCCCCTATGCAGTCAGCATAGCCCTTGGACCCTGACCCCCAGCATTCCCCTATAAAAGCTCTGTAACCCCGCTCCCCAGGCCCAGATTTTCAAGTGTGAGCTGGTCTGTGTCCACAAAGGTAATATAAACCCGAGTTCTTTCACTTCCCCAAGTCTCCCTTGATTTCTCACAGGTCTGTAACTGTCCCTCAGAACAATGTATTACTTAAAATATAACTTACAAGAAATTGTACCAGTCATCTAAGCATGCTTAAATAAAACCTTAAACAAACAAACAAACAAACAAAAAAACCCTAAAACATTTACTAGCAACAAGCCTCTGGGGGAAAGCAAGATATACGTCCTTGAAGCCAAGCAGCTGTGAATGCCTGCCCCACTCAAGGTGGAACACTGCCTGCTTTTATCTGTTGTCTCCCCTTCTCCAGAGACCACCTGTGGCTAATTAGATGATCTCTTTGTTTTATTTTTGTTGTTGTTTTTTAAGATTTTTTCTTTATTTATCTGACAGAGATCACAAGTAGGCAGAGAGGCAGGCAGAGAGAGAGGAGGAAGCAGGCTACCCGCAAAGCAGAAAGCCCGATGCGGGACTCAATCCCAGGACCCTGGGATCATGACCTGAGCCGAAGGCAGAGGCCTAACCCACCGAGCCACCCAGGTGCCCCTAGATGATCTCTTTGAATGTACTTGCTCAACTATAAATTCTGTGCCGATAGACCAGGCATATCCTGCCTTTCTTCTTGCTTCTCTATAAAACATAAAATCATTGTATAACTCATATTCCTTCTTGTTTATCTACAAGGCATATGGTTAATATACAGTCTTCTTCAGCTCCTTTGTTAACTACTGTCTAATATCTAATAAACACAGGACCGAGGATTTGTTGGGGCGACAGTTTTCTCTGCTGTCACCCCCTGCTCCCTTTCTCTTGCAGCTGACTTATTTGTGCCTCATTTCCCATGTGCTGTCAGGAGGCGGAAAGGTCTGATTATTTTCCACAAAAAGTGGCTAAAAGATTACATTCCTGCAATCAAGGCTTTGTTTGATGTTGTGGAGTCAAGTGACTCCATTTGAGACTTGTTTCTTCCCCCCACCCTTCTTTCCTTCCTTCCCTCTTACTTTCTTTTTCTCTCTCTTTCTTTAACATGGGTGACTTTTAAATTCTCCGCTGCCCAAGGAAAACTGACTTAGTATTAAAATATTTCATTTATCAAAACATTTACATTAAACTCTCTATATATTCCAAATTCTGGTATCTTTTTAAAATCCCATAGCCTTTTTTAATCTCACAACGATTTTCTTCAAGAATTGATCTACCTATTTTTTAAAAAGAGCAATTTTTTTTTTCAAATATTTAATACCTCAAATAATATTGTTAGATCGGTGGCCCTGGGAATGCAGGAGGAACAATAAAATGGCCGCGGGACTGCCATCTTCCCCCTACCCAGGACTTTCCCACTAGAAGGACATCTGTCAAGGACACCTCACCTTGAGTAAACTGAAACTTATTCGAGAAAGGGAAACCTTGCCACTTGGGACTTTCCAACCCACAGTCTCTAACCTTACCAAATATAGTTATGAGCCCCTGCCCTGCCTTGGCCCAGCAAAAGCTCACTCAACCCTTTCCAGGCAGGACTTCCCCTACTCTCCTCTCCTGAGTCATGGAATAAGGAAGTTTCAAAAGAACTTTCAAATGCTAAAGAGGACCCACCTACAAGGTATAGGAGGCCTGGCCATTGTCAACTTAAGGTGGCTTTCCCCTCTAACAACATATTAACATTAAGACATTTGGAGATTCCTTGAAGAAGGTCACACCTGTCCAACCCAGAAGTGGGGGTTGGGTGGAGGTTGCAGGGTGTCTGCTTATGCTTTGTCTTTAGCCAGCCTTCTGCTCCCTCACCAGGATGATAGCACCATCCATTTTATGTGGATCAGTTCCGCTTTATACTTGTTTTTCTACTGTAACTATTAATATCCCCTTTCATTCCCAAATGTGCCCTGGGGCAATTAAATTACATGCTTCTACTTAAATTTAAGTGTATTTATGAGAGAGAATAAAGATAATGTCCAGCTTACTTCACTTTTTAACTTTCCTGAACACTGAACTAACTGGTTTCCTATATGGATATGACCAGTTTCTACCTCAAAATACTACTTTGGTTTATAAAAGCTAATGCTAAAATTTTTGTGTCATTGACTTGCTTAGGGTATTGCTTCCTCTGTATTATATGATTAGATAAACTACTCTTCAAGGAGAATACTACTGAAATAGAAAGGGAAAAAGGTGTTAAAATTATATACGGGATGTTTGCTTATCTCTGAGCCATTACCAGTGTAGCTTCTTATTGTCATCATTAATGAAACTGATGCAGGAGAGCAAGGTTCTCATCTCTTGGATTTGAAGAACAAATTTCGGCCATAATGAAGAGTGAGTAAAGTGATAGAAGTTAATTAAGTGAAGATACAGAAAAAGTTCTCAAGAGTGAGAGGGGTCCCAACAAGGTTGCCAAGGAGGACCTTTAGGGTTGGTCTTTTATAGAAAGCTAACCAGGGAACTTAAATCCTTTTAACATCTCTTTTGATATCATCATTAAGCAAAGACTAGTGGTTAACACCTTCAATGGCTTACTTCCTTTTTAGAGTCTGGTTGTTCTTTGTTGGTCACAGGTGCTTATAATAGAAAAAGACACCCACCCCCACACCTAGGGCGGGATGGTCTGTTTTATTCTCTTATCACTGGTTTTCCAACACCTCCACATTTTTAGGATTTCTGTAAGTCTGATCACATAGCCCCCCTATCTATCTCTCTTTACCTAGCTCCACCTGTCCCTTACTCAAAATCATGTGTAAGAAAGTCAATTGTAACTTATAAAATATCATAAAACAGAAAGCAACAATACTATTACAGTTGTATACTGAGTATGTCCAACTCTCTGTCTTCTGGATATATAATAGAATTGCCCTTCATTGCTCCTTGGAAGACAAACAAATGGCCAAAATAGAAAATTTATAATCCAGTCCATGATTTTCCACTTTCCCTTTCCATGAAAGCTGGACTTTCGATTGAGCTTTAGTTACTTGATTTTGAGAGAAAAGAACCTAGCTCTCCCTCTTCAGGCTATGAGATATCTGAGGGGAAACCCTTCTGTTCCATACGGAGCATGAGCAAGAAATCAATTTTTGTTATATTACGCCACTAAGATTTTAATGTACTTTGTTACCATAACATAACCTAGCCTAACCTAGCCTTTATCAACTGTGACATAACCCTCTTAAGTAGCCCTTATCTGCTCTCTTTAAAAAAACAATTACACTGTTTGCTTTCAGAGCCTTATACCATTTCCCAACCCTTCCCTGAGCTTTGGCTGTCTACTCAAGTGTGTTTTGACCACATGGTCTGCAAACCCTTTGTGAGGAAAAAAAAAGTCATAATTTGAGAGAGCTGGAAGATATTTTAGGGATTATGTAGTTCAACTCCACCATTTAGATAGATCATTTGGAAAAGCATAATTTGAGTAGTCACTGGCAGTCACTTTTGTGAACTCAGCAAAGCTACCTGATCTTTCTCACTTTACTTCCTTTAACTATACAAATGCAGATAATCAATTGTCCCAGTTGGGTTTGTTTAAAAAATTGAGTGAGTACATTTAAATAAACCAATCAGATATCCGTGGTCACAGGATATCCACATATCTCTTTGTTCTTTACAAATCTTACCAGGTTAGACAGATAAAAGAGTTAAAATATTTATAGTTTGACAATTTTATTTTTATATACATTACCTCTTTCCTATAAACTTCACAACCAACTTGTTATTCAGACAGAGCAATCATTATTACTTCTATTTCACAGTAGTCCATTGAAACCCAGAAACACTATGGTCATCCTGTTAGTAAATAGCAAACCTAGAGCTCAAACCAATAGCCTCTAATTGAACATCACATTGCTTTTCTGCCGCCTTGAAGCATAAACTTGGTGCAATGGACTATCTAGTCAGAGCTTTTCCACTGCAAATAACCTTTGTAGAAGTGGGTATTTCTGATTTTCTCAATGCTCAATCCACAATAATAGTTGACATAGTATTGAAATTCATGTTTTAGGGTATATTCTTTGAAGAAAAAAAAGATCAAAATAAACTCCTAAGTAATAAAGAATTTGTCTGGCCTTTCCTTCCCAATTCCTAGGAGAGTTCTTTAAATCCTAGCAATTTCCTTAGTGATAAGACTATGTTTGTTTTTCATGGTAAGGAGGTGACTAATGGAGGACCCTTAGATAGTTTATGCTGAGATGACTCAGGATAGGGTGTGGCCATGGTAGCAAGACTAGTCACTTAAAAGGTTGAGTGTTTTAAGCCATATGATATCTACCAAATCTCTGAGTAAGCAAAGGGTGGCTGGAGATTTTGTTTATCATTATAGCCAATGATGCCTGTGTAATGAAACCACTGTAAAGACTGGGAACTAAAGCTCAGTCAGAGGAGCTTCCCTGTTTGGCTCACACATGGATATGCCAGGAGAGTGACATGTCCTGATTCCATGGGGGGAAGGACAATGGAAGCTTGTTAGTAGCCTATGCATTCTTTTCTTTCTTTCTTTTTTTTTTTTTTGCATTTCTTTTTGTATTCTTTTACTATAATAAACCTCTAATCTTAAGTATAGCCCTTTCCTGAGTTCTGTGAGTCATTCTAGTGAGTTATTGAATCTGGTGGTGGGGGCAGGTAGTGGAGCCCCCTGAACTTGTAGTCAGCTGGTCAGAATGAGAGGTTGGGGACCCTTGAACCTGAAGCTGGCATCTGAATTAAGGGCACTCTTTTGTGAAGTTTAGCCCAACTCTGGGTAGTTGGTATCAGAAATTATTTCATAAACATACTTCGACACTTGAAAACAAGAAAAAATACATGTACATACATAGATATATATAAAATGCAGAACATATCTTTTTATTATTCTTTTCACTCATAGGTAAAGATAAATGTCATTTGGAATTACCTTATTTTTTAAGGTTTTGTTACATCATTTTTACATGAAAAAATCAAGGTTATTTCTAAATGTTAGATTTTTGTCTTGATTTTTAAAAAAAAAATTTTTGTAGGACTAATTGATATAGGACTCAATGTTCTTTAATGAATTATTTTATTTAGTTTATGAGAACATAGTTTCCAAAATGTAATACATACTTAACTGAAAAAAAAATGTGACCGAAAGTGAACATTTTTCTATCTGGGACATGAACACATGACTGTTTCATTATCTTTCTGCATGTGTGAAATATTTTCTTAAGTATATCTACATTTTGATAATAATTTTTTTTCCATTCACTGGCAATGCTAATTAAGTCAGTCATTAGAATAATTGAACAGTACAAAATCAGAAGACCACAGACATTTGCAAGGGTTGTAAATCAGGACTTTCTTTCCACCTGTGGAGAGGGGGTGGTAAGCAGCTTACCATTGCATAGAGGTCTTTTTCAGTCTCCTGGACAATACAAATACAAGTTCTATCAGAAACACATTTTCTTAATAATTTGCTCTGCAGAATTGGTATCTCACTGAATGCAGTGTTTTGTTGCCTGCATTATTGCTGATTGTCGATCTCACCATACATTCTGCACAGTCATTATTCACCAACTTCATAATGAGAGAAAGGCTGCCATTCACAAAGTTCTCAGTTGGTAAAACACTTTATTTTTGTAATACTTCAAAATGTTAAAATTTGTTTTCTGATGAATTCACCTAATGTTTCCCACTTTACACCAATAATCTTAATAACATTTGAATATATACAATGTTAAAGGGGAGCCATGGTGGCTCAGTTGGTTAAGTGACTATCTTTGGCTCAGGTCATGATCCCAGGGTCCTAGGATGGAGCTCATATCCAGCTCCTTGCTCAGTGGGAGCCTGCTTCTCCCTCTCCCTCTACCTGATACTCTGTCTGCTTGTGCTATTGGTCAAATATTTTTTTTTTTTAAATGCAATGTTAAATTCATGACAACTGTTCATCTTGAGTGTACATCAGTATTAGCAGTAAATTTTCCTTTTGATGTCAAAATATGCCTAATTTATAAAAAAATTATTTTTAGTTACCATTTATTGAATATCAACTTTATGCCAGGCAATGTACTACATATTTTCTTTTTTTCATATTTTTATTTACCTATTCCTTTCTCAAAATCTTTGTCAGGGAGGTAGGATCTGTATATTTCCTGCACTGGAATGTAAGACTTACCAGGGAAGGAGCATTGTCTACTTCTTCAAAAATATATCTAAGGAGCTTAAAACAATGCTGACAACATAGTCTACACTCAATAAGTACTAATTGAATAAATAAGTGGTTTTTACTGTTGTATAAACTAAAATTGAAATTTGATTTTTTCATCATCACAACTTCTAAGCCTAAGGCAATAATTAGAATGTGTGCTTTTCCTAGTGACGCAACAATCATGTATTCTCTGAGAACTCTGTTTGTCATCCTTTTCCTTATGTGGATTTGATAAGATTTATGACAGTCAGAAACAACAAAGGCATTATACTGTGGAATCCTACAAGGTAATATTCCACAGTAATATTTGTCTATTTTGTTCCATGATGTATCTAAAGGCCCTAGAACAGGAACTAATACATAGTTGGCACTCAGATCAATAAATAAATTTGTTGAATAAGCTAATTTTATTTTCTATGTATATGCTTAGGTTATTTAAAGTACCTCAAAGTGAAAACCACTATTTATTTTTTTTTAATTTTAGTACATTTTTATCTTTTATTTTTTTTTTATTTTAAAGTACTATAGACTCATAAAGTGTTATAAAAATACTACAGAGAAGTTCTGTCATTGTGTAATGATAGCACATTCTCAAACTAGGAAATTGACATTGTCACAATACAATTAACTAGACTACAGACCTTTCTGGGACTTCACCAGCTTCTGAATGCACTCATCTTTTTGTAGGTCTTTGTCTATAATTTGGTGACATTTTACCACACGTATAAATAAATATTGCAGTCAAGACACAGAATTGTCTCCTTACCAAAAAGAAATGCCTAAGGGCCACCCTTTATAGTCTCCTTTTTCCATTACCAATGATAACTACTATCTGTTGTCCACCTTTATAGTCATTTCAAGAATGTTATATAAGCAGAATTAGGTAATTTTCTGAGATTGGCTTTTCTTCATTCAGCATGACGCCCTTAAAATCCAACCACATTGTGTGCATCAGTAATTCCTCCTTTCTTAGTGCTGAATACTATTCCATTGTATAGATGTGCCAACAATGGAATATTTAACCATTTACCTGTTGAAGGACATATGGATTGTTTTGAATTTGGGGTTACTACAAACTATGAAAATTAAATAATTTAGCTAGTACTAAATATTTTAATGAGCTAAAACTATTATGAATGTTCATATTAGATTATTGTGTGGGGGTACCTGGGTGGCTCAGTTAGTTAAGCATTCAACTCTTGATCTCAGCTCAGGGCATGAGTTCAAGCCTCATATTGATCTCCAAGCAGGCACAGAGCCTACTAAGAAAAACAACAACAACAACAAAAATCGCTGTGTGAACATACATATTTGTTTCCCTAGGATAAAATGCCCGGGAATGTGATTGCTGAGTTATGTGATATAAGTGTATGTTTAAGATATATATGTGTATATATACATAAATATATGTTTAACATATACACATGTATGTATACACACATCATTTACATGTATACTATACACACATATATATACACATGCATATATATATATACACAAATTTATAGTATTATATATGTATCATCACATTCCTGGTCATTTTATACATATACATATACAATGTTATATATAACATACACAATATTATATATAAACACACAATATTATATTAATTTCAAGTATTAAACATATTCTATATATTCTATATCAGCATATATATTCTATATCAGCAATTCTATATCAGATATATATTCTATATCAGCAATTCTATATATTGCTCAATGCGCACCAAAATAAGTATAGCCATCTATCACCGTACAAAATAATTATAGTCTTATTGACTATAATCCCTATATTGTACTTTTCATCTCCTTGACTTATTTATTCTATAACTGGAAATCTCTACCTCTTAAGCCTTTTTATCTATTTTGTCCATCCCCCCATCCACTTCTCTTCTGGCAACCACGGTTTATTCTCTGTATTTAGGAGTCTATTTGTTTTTTTTGTTTTATTTTTTAGATTCTTCATATAAATAAAATTATATGGTATCTTTCTCTGACTTGTTTTATGTAGCATAATATCCTCCAGATCTATTCATGTTTTTGCAAATGGCAGGATATCTCTCTTTTTTAAGGCTAATATTCCATTGTGTGTGTGTATACACTATATCTTCCTTATCTACTTGTCTATCATGACACTTGCGTAGCTTCCATACTTGGCTATTTTAAATAATGCTGCAACAAACATGAGCAAGTGCATAAATCTTTTCAAATTAGTATTTTCATTTTCCTTAGGTAAATGTCCACTGGTGTAATTACTAGACTATATGGCATTTTTATTTTTTATTTTTCAAGGAACTTCCATACTGCTTTCCACAGTGGTTGCACCAATTTAAATTCCCACCAAAGAGCATGTAGGTACTTTTTCTCCATATCTTTGCCAATATTTGTTTCTTGTATTTTTTATTTTAATCATTCTGAGAGATGCAAGGTGATACCTAGTTGTAGTTTTTATTTGCATTTCTCTGATGATTAGTGAAGTTGAGCAGCTTTTCATGTATTTGTTGGCCATCTGTATGTCTTTAGAAAAATCTCCAGTCAGGTCCTCTGCCCTTTTATTAATCAGATTGTTTGTTTTTTTGATGTGAAGTTGTCTAAGTTCTTTATATATTTTGGATGTTAACCCCTTATTAGACATATCAGTCTAATAAACTTTTCAGTTCACTAAACTGAAAGCCACAATTTAAATAAGGTATTTTTTTACATTATACCATATTTTATAATATTTTTCAGTACTATTTTCTGTATTTCATTTGATCCAACAATAATTCTAAAGATGCATAAAGCAAGTATTATCTTTTCAACATATACATGCTAAATGTCCAAGGTCAAGTGAATTTTCTGAAAATTATATAATTAACTGAGAAACTGTGATTACATATTTGTCTTCTGCCTATTTTTTAAAAATAAAATAGGGTTTTTAAGGCATCAGAATTTATTATCATTTAAGAAATTTTCATGTTCAAATAATTATTTAAGAGTCATAAATACCATATACCACATTTCATGAAAGTAATGTCTAAATAATAGTATATTGTGTGGAATACCCAATTCTTTGAGGCAAATATGTACTGAAAGAATAAACTTTATGGCTTTTTGCCTTGCCTAGTGTTAAAACTACCTGAGAACAAATCCTGTCTACTGGTTTATTAAATTAGTTCTTTGAATCAAAGGGATTCTAGTATTAATTATAAAACTTTCTTATTAAAAAATGAGTAGCTATACTACTCATTAATTAATTAATCCTTAATTAATCATTTTAGTTTTTTAGTGTAAAACTAGAAATTATTACTCAATATATTTATTACCCAAAATATGATAACTAAAATTCTTGCTCTTGTAAATAGATATTAGTTGAAAATAATGTCCTGGGTGTATTGTTGGTAATGCTTGGTTAAATTTTTATTGTTTATTCTTCATTTAGTTTTAGTTTAGTTTTGTTTTTTAAGATTTTAATTATTTATTTGACAGACAGAGAGAGAGAGCACAACCAGGGGGAGCAGCAGGCAGAGGAATAGGGAGAAGCAGAATCCCCGTGGATCAGGGAGACCAGTGTGGGACTCAATCTCAGGACCCTGGGATCATGACCTGATCCAGAGGCAGATGCTTAACCAACTGAGCTACCCAGGTGCCCCAGTTTTTCATTTAGTTTTGATTTGCTTTGTTTTAAATGTAAAACAGTTTAGATTAATTAATATGTCAGTGTATAATGTGATTTTCTAGAAGTGGAAGTATATTAAGCAGTATTTTCCCAATCTATATGAACCTGAAAAAAATGTTTCTCTTTTATAGGACTTCTTGTGGGATTTATTGTACTGCGGATCACACTTTGAGATATACTAGACTAGAATGTATTGTTTAGCTAACTTATGAACTGACAGTCTCACTGGTTTCTATACACGGTTCCTTCACTGTCTTTAGTTTTATTTTATTGTGGTAAGAATACAACATGGTATCTACTCTCTTAGCAAATTTTTGTGTGTAATACAACATTGTTAACTATAGGAACAACATTATACAGTAGATCTCTAGAATGATTTCACCTTGCATAATTGAAATTTTATGTCCATTGATTTGCAACTCTCCATTTCCCCATCTACCAGGTCCTGGTGACCACCATTCCACTCTTCAATTCTAGGAATTTGACTATTTTAGATACTTCATATAAATGGAAACATTCAATATTTTTTCTGTTACTGGCTTACTTTACTGTGTATAATGTCCTCCAGGTTTATCCATGTTGTCATATACTGCAAGATTTCTGTCATTTTTAAAGTTGAACAATATTCCATTCTATGTATACACCACATTTTCTTTATCAGTTCATCTGTTGATGGGCATTTATGTTGTTTCCACATTTTGACTATTTCGAAGGAACATTGAAGTGCTAATATTTGTTCAAGATACTGATTTCATTCTGTTTGAATAAATACTGAGACATGAGGTTGCTAGATGTTATGATAGTTCTATTTTTAATTTTTGAGGAATCAGTATACTGTTTTTTGTAGTGACTGAAACATTGTTCATTTCTGACCAACAGTGTGGGAGGGTTCCAATTCTTCTAAATTCTATCCAGCACTTTTTTTTTCTCCCTCACTCCTTCCTTCCTTCCTTCTTTCCTCTTTCTTTCTTCTTTACAATAGCTATCTTAACATCAGGAAAATCATTGTGATTTTAATTTGGCTTTATATTTCTCTGATGGTTAATGATGTTATCTTTTTACATACCTGCTGGCCATTTGTATATCTTTGGAGAAATGTCTATTTCAAGTATTTAGCCCACTTTAAAGTCAAGCTATTTCATTTTTTTGCTGCTGAGTTATATGATTTCCTTATACATTTGAGATATTAACCCTTATCTGATATGTGATTTGCAAAAATTTTCTCCCACTCTGTGTGTTGCCTTTTCACTCTGTTGATTATTTCCTTTGCTGAACAGTAGATTTTTTAGTTTGATGTACTCTTTCTTCCAATTTTTTTTTCTTTTGTTGCCCATGGTTTTGTTATCATATTGATGAAATAATTGCAAAGACCAATCTCATGAAGTTTTTCTTCGTGTTTCCTTCTAGGAGTTCTATAGTTTTAGGTCTTATGTTTAAGTCTTTAAACCATTTTGAGTTTATGTTTGTGTATGGTGTAAGGTAGGGGTCAATTTCATTCTTCTGTGTGTGGATATCTAGTTTCTATAACACTATTTGTTGATGAGACAATCATTTCCCGATGTATGTTCCTGATACCCTTGTTGAAAGTCAGTTGACCTTGGATGTGTGGATTTATTTTTGGGCTTTTTTGTTCTATTGCTTTATATATCTGTCTTTATGCCAGTGCCATGCTATTTTAATAGGAAGTATGATGCCTCCAGCTTTGTTCTTTTCAAGATTGTTTTGGCTACTAAGGGTCTATTCTGGTTCTATATGAATTTTTGTATTTTTTTTAAATTTTTGTAAAAACTGTTACTGGGAATTTGATAGGAATTGTACTGAATCTGTAGGCTGCTTTGGGTAGTATGGACATTTTAATAACAAGTCTTCCAATCCACGAATACATGATGTCTTTCCATTCATTTTTATCTTCTTTAATTTCTTTCATCATTTTTTTTCAATCATTTAACCATTCACCTCCTTTGTTAAGTTTGTTCCTAAGTATTTTATTCTTTTTGGTCCTATTGTAAATGGGTTATTTTCCTTAATTTCCTTTTCAGATAGTTCAGAATTAGTCTATAGAAATGCAACTGGTTTTTGTATATTGACTTTGTATTCAGCAACTTTACAAAATTTGTTTATTGTGTTTGACAGTGTGTGTGTGTGTGTAATCTTTAGTGTTTTCTTTATGTAAGACCATGTGATATGAAAACAGGGAAATTTAATTCTTCCTTTCTGATTTGTATGCTTCTTATCTCTATTTCTTGCCTAATTGTTCTGGCTAGACTTCCAGGACTATGTTGAAAAGAAATAATGAAAGCAAGCATCTTTACCTTGATCCCAGTCAAGGGACTCTTGTGGATGATATTTGCTGTGTGGCTTTTATCTATGCCTTTATTGTGTTGAGATAATTTCCTTTTATTTGTAGTTTGTTGGGAGTTTTTATTATGAAAGGGTACTGTGTTTTCTGCATCTTTTGAGATGATCGTGTGATTTTTATCCATTCCATTTATGTGGCATATCATACGAATTGACTTTCATATGTTGAGCCATCCTTGTGTCCCAGGGATAAATCTTACTTAGTTATATTGCATGATCCTTTTAATGTGCTGTTGAATGTAGTTTGTTAGTATTGTGTTGACTTTGGTACCAGGGAAATGCTGGCCTCATAAAATGAGTTTGAAAGCGTTGCTCTTTCCACTCTGAAGGGACATGGTTGTGGAATGTTAAATAACTAAGGAGATTACTAGGAAAAAAAGGTACTTCAGCAAAATGAAAAAAATGAAACAAAGCAAATGATATTGGATATGAGAGGCAGCATGAACTAACCATGGCATAGGAGAAGATTGGAGATGATAAAGATCTGTTGACTTTAGACTTGGAAGATTCTTCTTTAAATGGCAATGTTTAGTCAGATTATATTATATTATATTATATTATATCATATTATATTAAACTTTCCCTAGTCATCCAACCCCTAGTCTTAGATTTTAAGGACTGTTTAATGGTCTTCTACTTTTAGAAAATCTATAAATAAAGCATAGAAGGGAAGTATAGCTACAAAATAGTGCATCAATACTAGATATTAGGGTTGCCCTAGGTAGCTCGATTAGTTAAGCATCCTGTGCTTGGTTTCAGCTCAGGTCATGATTTTATGGGCTATGGGATCAAGCCCCATGTTATTAATCTCCCCATTCAGTGTGGAGTCTGCTTGAAAAATTCTCTCCCTCTACCCTTCATTCCCTTCACACATGCTTGCCCTCTCTAAAATAAATAAATAAATCTTGAAAACATACTAGATATTAATTTGTATAAGTAATTGACATACTTTAGTGAACATTAATTTGTTTTCTTATATTTCATAATTAAGGTTTATAAATACAAAAATTGAGAGATGAAGACTGGGTGAGAAGTTGGAAAAAGTGTCAATATTCCATCTACATTCTCAGTTTTCCCTCAAGGTTCCCCTGAAGACTGCAAAGTTATTGTTAATGTCTGCTTCTCTAAAAGCTGACCTGCTATGGGAAATTTTATGTTTGTGATTTATTGAGGAGGTGTTCTTAGGAGAAATCAGTAGGGGAATGAGAGAGGCAGTTTAGGAAAAGAGAAGGAACTATATAAGATGTGGCTTCATATAAAGTCTAGGTTCTCTAATCCCCTAGGAGCTTTGGGGAATAAATGTCAAAATAGTCTGTCATCACTTGGGTTTAGGAAGCAAGACTTTTGTACACCTTGAACCCCCCAACTTATCATCAACTTGCAAGGCAGAGGGAGGAGTGGGGTGCCCTGGTTCAGTCCTAGTTATTTTTAGGAAGGTGAATGTGATGGCTTATGGGTATGTCAACTTGACTGAGCCACAGGGTCCCAGACATTTGGTTAAACATTATTCTGGATCTTTGTGGGTGAGATTAACATTTGAACCAATAGACTAAAGCAGATTGCCCTCCTCATCACAGGCGAGCTTCACCCAATCAGCGGAATGTCTGAATAGAACAATAAGACTCACCTTTCCATGAGTAAGGAGGAGCTATTTTATTATGGCTTCCTTCCAGCAGGGATATTCAGTTTTTTCCTACCTTCAGACTTCAACTGAAACATTGATTCTTCCTGGATCTCCAGCCTGCTAGTCCTCAAACTAAACTACATTATTGGCGTTCCTGGTTCTCTGGTCTGCAGACTTGGACTGGAACTATACCATCAGCATTCTTGGATCTTCAACTTGCCAACCTCAAGTCTTGGGAGTTGTTAGCCTCCATAACTGCTTGAGCTGATTCCTTATAAAATCTTAGTATGTATGTGTCTCCCTCTTTCATTTTCTCTCTCTCTCTCTCTCTTTCTTATTTATTCTGTTTCTCTATAGAACCCTAGCTAATACAGTGAGAGATGGATACTACAACCCAAGTGAAATCCTCCAGAAAATGTCAGTCAATGTGAGGCCTCAGCAGTAACATCCTTGGGAAGTAGTAAAAGCAATTTCAAGGGATTTGGGTAGGACAACATTTGCTACATTTTTATATTTAGGTTCTCATTTATATATTCTAAGAAACTGCCTACATACAAATAGCATCTCCATCTAGTCTTTCTTTCCCAATAATATTTCAGTCATTTGTTGTGAAGGTTGCTGTATATGCACTAAAAAAATCGTGACACTTTTAACTCATCTTATGGTAAACACGGTTTCCAGTGAGTTTTAGATCCATATTTAGTCCATAATGTATTCTAAAACAAGTTTCAGGATTCTAAATTGATGTAATTTTTATGCAGGTTCCTATGTTTTACTTTCAACAGAGCTATTCCTTATGGCAAATTACTTCAGTGTTCTTTTTGGAGATTCAGGTCTCCAAAACTTTCAGAAAAATATAAGAATATCACAGATAACCTAAAAGATGATCAGTCTATTATTTGAAGCTAAATACTTAGCAAAAATTGGGGTACTTGGTTATTTAGTACTGAGATTACAAGACCTCCCTTTGAAAATGATAAAATAAAAAACTACGACCATAAACGTTTAGGACTAAAAGTTTCTTAGAGGTCATCTTGTTCAATACACTGTTTCTCCATAAAGTAAACTGAGGAAGAGAATATGAAATCAACAGAGGAATAGAGGATATATATGAGATACTTTTTTTTTAAAAAAGATTTTATTTATTTATTTGACAGATCGAGATTACAAGTAGGCAGAGAAGCAGGCAGAGAGAGAGGAAGGGAAGCAGGCCTCCCGCTGAGCAGAGAGCCCAATGTGGGACTCGATCTCAGGACCCTGAGATCATGACCCGGCTGAAGGCAGCGGCTTAACCCACTGAGCCACCCAGGAGCCCCAAGATACTTTTTTTTTTTTTAAGATTTTATTTATTTATTTGACAGAGAGAGAGATCACAAGTAGGCAGTAGGCAGAGAGGCAGGCAGAGAGAGAGAGGAGGAAGCAGGCTTCCCGCTGAGCAGAAAGCCCGATGCAGGGCTCCATCCCAGGACCCTGGGATCATGACCTGAGCCGAAGGCAGAGGCTTAACCCACTGAGCCTCCCAGGCACCCCTATATGATATACTTTTTAACTTTACATTTTTAACACATTAATCTGCAATTAGTTTTGATTGGAACTCAGTACAAAGTTATTTATATACAATACATTTTTAATGTTGAAATCTTATTGCTCATGGATCTAAATTCAATTCAGGAAATGCCCTAGAAGAAATTTTCTAGTAAATGTTTTATTAAAAGGAATGTATCCTTTATAGAGAACAAACTATTATGAATAAGATATAGCCATGATTTTTATTTATTACAAATCTTTGAAGAAAATAATAATAATGAAGGCAACGACAGCAATTTCAATACTATGCCTATAGTAACATATGTTTTATTAACACAAGCATATTAAACATATTGAGATAGGGAGGGAGACAAACCATAAGAGACTCAATCTCACAAAACAGACTGAGGGCTGCTGGAGGGTGGAGGGATAGGGATAGGGTGGCTGGGTTATGGACATTGGGTATGTACTATGGTGAGTGCTGTGAAGTGGGTAAGCCTGATGATTCACAGACCTGTACCCCTGGGGCTAATAATACATTATATGTTAATAGAACAAACAAATAAATAAATAATAAACAAATAAGTACATATGTTTAATCCCCAAACAATCCAACAAGGTCAGTATTTTTATTACCCCATTTCGCATACGAGGAAACTGTGAAACTTGATGTCCCAGTCACTCTGGATTCCATAATTGACTTCTCAACTGTTATATTCTTCTGTAGAGCAAATATACTTTGAACACCTAACTACTTACTATTTAAAACAGCTCAACACACATTTAAACTATTTTCATGCACATTTGCCAGAGAATTATGAAAGTATGAATACCATTTCGCTACTTTTCTTGTTTTGTTGTGAACATAAAACAGTGGATGGTTATTAGATGTAATTTGTGATCAAGTAGAAAATCATGTATTTCAAAGCAACTCTGGATAAAGTTTGTTAGGAATGCAGTTTGGTATTTAAATATGAAGATGATGATATTGATCTACTGTCAAAGAACATATTGGTGGGGTTGATTTTGCAGTATGAGGGATTCCAGAGGCTATAATAATCATTCTTGGAAGAATGCACACTGTCACAGAAGTCAGGGGGCCTAGGGTTTAATTTCTGCTTTGTAAGTAGCTATTTGGCTTTAGCCAAATCACTTTATGAGAATCATTTTCCTGTCCTTTTAAAGTGGGGAAGTTGGGGTTTTGACCTAGATCAATTTGAAGGTTCCCTCTAGGTCTCTTTAAACATCCTATGATTCTATGACCTAAGCCTCATTAGTGGTGTGCTAATAGTCAAAATTAGGCCCAAATGAAATACATTAGGTTGCTTTTTATATGGGACAGATACTGTTGGATTTGAAATACCGATTTTTAATTTCTATTTTGAGATTCTCTTCTCCCTGCTCTGTGTTCTTCCAGAAACCTTTGTTCTTAGAAAAGAACTGAAGTGCAAAGAGTGAATAGAGATAGGTCTTTGCGTATTTTAATATTATTTAACAAGCTAAATTACAAAGATTTAATAAAAAATTAAATGCCTGAATTTCAAAAACAAACCTTAACTCAACCAGTCTATCAATTGTTCCTTCTCTAAACTGAAATAACAAATACAATACATTATCATACCTTATCCATGTAGACAAGTTATGTAATGTGTAAGAGAGAAGAATGACTTTGGACCTGCCCTCAGGAAAAGATGCCCTTACTGGGCATTCTTCACTGATCCTTGAACAGTGTGCCTGAGCAGTTGGAAGCAGACTGGAGCAATTGGAAAACACTGCATTAGTAGGAGGTAAGGGATGTATCTGCAACAGCTGAAGCAAAATGAACTTTTCTGCCGAGAAAAGCAGCTTAGTTACAACCCTCTGAGCTTAGACGTCAATCCATCCACAAGCAGGACAAGTGTGGGTGATATATGGAAAGGATATTTTAAAATCTGCTTGAGTTTGCCAATCTGGAGAGTCGCCCAGGAAAGAGAAGCTCAGAAAAATCACGATGGAAACAAGCAAATTTTATTATATTTATGCAGAACTTGAGAGACACAGAAACTAATTGGATAGACTCCCATTGCTAAGCAGATGAAGATTTCATCATTAATGATTACTATGACAGAAAACTCTTTTAACTGTTTTTCTTTAATATCTGCAACAATTAAATAAGCATATGTATTAGCTTTGTATATATCATGATGGAAAAGATACTTTGCTCACATGTCCCTATAAAGCTAACCCTCTTCTCTTGTAGCTTGCTGAGTCTTAAATCAGTTTTCAAATATGGCTATGCTGTCAAATAGAAGTGTGTTATGAACATTTTTTTCTGAAGTCAGAAGCATTTCATTTTGAATGCATAAGAAAATCGCAAATGCCAAGTGCTTTGTTCTTTTAAAATAAAGGTGTGTTTAACATCTTGAATTATGCAAAATATTTGTGGCACTAAATAATAATGCACCTTTTCTTTAATATAAATGGAATGTTTTGTCAGCAAAGTATAACATCCTGCATTTAAAAATAATATTAATGCTCATTGGCTGTGTGCATTATTGTCTTTTGCAGACATCAGCTGAATCACTATGATTTATTCCAAATGAGATATTTTTAATGAAAATGTATCACATAGAGAAGCTAAATCATTTCCAGTAATATTGTAACAGCTTCAAAAGGAGACACTGTGGTGTTAAAGAGAAGCATATGATTCTTGGTGTCAGTGCCAGAGAACTATAGTTTTAATGTGTTGAATCAGTACAAGTGATGACATGAATGATTAGATTTTTACAATAGCAATTTAATTTGAAAGAAGCAGACATTCTTACTCAGGGACTTAGCTAAATTTTCATAATAAAGTTAAAAGAATTAAAATTTGCTAGGTTTTCAGATAACTGCTTTTTTTTAATAAATACAAACTTTGGGATATACTGATTAATGCTATAGGCTATAAAATAGTTTTGAGTTAGTGGAAGTACTTTATATGGAGAGGTAATCATATTTACTTTTGCAAAAGTATGTAATATTTAGCTATTGAGATGTCATCTTAAACCTTATTTACTAAGGTTGTTAAATTCTAGCATCTTGAGTTGCAGTGTTGTTTTAAGACAAGTTGATAAAAATGGTAGGTTATATATATATATATGTACATATGTGTATGTATATATATATATATATATATATATATATATAATTGAGAAATTTTAAAAAATGGAATCCAAGCAAGCAGAACCAATGTTGAAGATCTTATGGGAATATGTGTGGCCACCTCACACAGACACTTCTGTGGTGCCAGCAAATGAACTCCTGGATCCATGTCCTACTCTTCATGCAGGGCTCTTTCATGGGCTAGTGTATGCTCTCAGCATGTGGGGGTCAAGCCATCACAGGTCTTATCAGCCAGCTGAGAGCAAGGTCTCAGGGTAAGCATGGAGGTACAGGTGGATGGGAAGAGAAGGATTGAGGAAAAGGGCAGCCCTGAATAGGAAGTGAGAAAGAGGCAAAGACAAGAGATTTGTTGTGGTTTTGCTCTAGGCTGACCCTGATTTAAGGCATTGGAAAAAAAAAAATGGAATCCATAATACACAAAATAGGATAAAATTCACCAAAGATTTAATTGGCTTGTGCTCTTTGCATACATCAGTATTGATGCACTCACTTTAAAAGACCAGCAGTAACACCATGAATCCAACTATCATAGATCACTGCTGATCAGATAGCAGTTGTTATTGAACATTCACAATGAAGCTATTGTTTTAGGTCAGATAGTGATATAGTATGGTATAAATTCTGATCCAGCTAGGAGAAATTGAAAAAAAGCTACATTCAAAATAAAAGTGATATTTAAGAAAAGGACTCGCTAGTAAAATGTTAGATAGTAACTTCTTTTACTATCTCTTGGCATCCTTAAACCACCTCTGAATTTAATATACTAAGTGTACTTTGAAAATATAGTTTCTACTTTATCCTTTTTACAATGAGTTGCATAGGACATGATTTCCTTTGGTAGAAATGTATTTTCCGGATTTTGCCATTAGGAATAGGTCTGTTGTAGAGAATATATTATTTAATTTTGGTAGTTCTAATTCAAACTATAATTGAATAATTGTGTAAGTAGTTGTTGAATGGCTGCATCCCTGAGATGATATACTCTGTGAAGACTGTGGTGTTGTCTGCCTTGTGAATGACAGCTCCAGCCCCTAGTTAGGGCCTTAACACAGTAGGCAATCACTCAATAAGAAATTGCTCATTAATTGAAGGATGACATGGATTCACAACTAGTAACTAGGAAAGAGGAGAATTCAAGCCTAAACTGCTAACTCCATGCTTAGTGCTTTAGGGACTATTTTGAATTTGTAAATGACAGGTTGCAAGCATTAAATTCACAGATATATTTCTTAGTGAATAAGCTATGTGTATAGTGAGTAGCTTGACCAAATTACTTGATCTGTTCTTGTGTGATGATTTCATGGTTTGCTTTTTATGGAAATGCCTTTAAGTTACAGTTTATATTGCATATCATGATTCCAGACAGTTCATGGCTAGGGCTACTGATTCAGTTCTCAGAAGGAAAATTAGATTTTCCAGGGAAACTTTCTTTCCCCACAGAGTTTGTAATTCCAACTCTAGTGAAAAATGCCTATCTTATCTGAAGGAAAAATTCTGCACTGAATGTGAGCTAACATCAGCCCTTTCCCATCTCCAGCCCTGAATCATCAGTTAATTAGTTGATCCACCATGAATGAGTTAGTTATCTTAAGTATTTTCTAAACTCCTTCCTGGCTCAGAAATTATATTAAATTAATAGTATTCAAAAAATTAATAGTATTCAAATTATGTACAGATTATCTTTTTAAATACTGAAAACAATTTTATGAAATAGATACTAACTTCCCAATTTGAGATGAGGAAAATGAGTCACAAAGGGAATTCAAACCTAGGTTCTGCAGTAAAATAAAGATGATAATAAGTATATGCTCATAGTGGTTTATGAATATCAAATATGGTAGAAAATATTGCTGTGATTAATATGATTTATAAGCTAAAAAGTAGTGTTTATATAACAAGGCTGTGTTAGAATAATCGTTTCCCAAAGATGTTCATGTCCTAATTCTTGCAACCTAAGAACTTATGAAGTTGCGCAGTAAAAAGGGGGTTTTGCCCATATGATTAAGGTTACAGACCATGGAATAGGGAGACTATCCTGGATTGCCCAGGTGGGCCCAATCTAATCACTTAAGTCCTGAAAAGCAAGAACTTTTTCCTGACAAAGTCCAGGTATATAGATAGACCAAGAGATAGGACAAAAGAAGAGGCATGAGAATGATTCTCTCTGCTGTTACTGATGTTAAAGAGGGAAGAAGGGGGCTATGAGTCAAGAAAGGCAAGTGACCTCCAGAAGCTTGGAATGGCCCGCAGGGGACAAACAGCGAAGAAACTGATACCTTAATTCTATAACCGAATGGAACTGAATTCTGCTAACAACCTGAATGAGCAAGTGAAAGGAATCTACTCTAGAGCCCAAGAGAGCTCTCACCTATAAAACTGTGAAGTAATAAATTTGTATAGTGTTTAAAGCCACTGAATATGTGATTGTAGATAGCTAATACAAAGCTAGAACAAACTCGGTAGTTCATGGAGCAGTGTCTGATTGGAACACTGACGAGCATTTGTATAAAGCCAGAGAGTCAAGCCAGGCCCTGGAAATACTAATAGGATGGTGATCCAGTTTCATAGTCACAAAGTACAAAGTTTATAATTATCTATTCTTGCACAGTCTGTTATCAATCATCAGCTGTGCTGTGGGGTTACAGAGCCAGCACCCAGTTCATACAGGCCACCAATACTCTATTATTTATGTCTTGATTCTTATTATAACCAGCTTCATGTACTTGACCTTTCTGTGCTCTGGATCTTGCTGTATTCTGTTCCTGTCATTCATTCTTTTATTTTTATTTTTATTTTTGCTTCCTTGAACCTTGACAAGGTATTCTTAGCTGTCACTTTAGATATGACATAATCTGCGCCTGACCATGACTTCGATTTTGCTGCTGCAGAATACTGCTTCTGTCCTATGCTAGAGCCCTTAATATAAGACTCTTACCTTGACCTCTGAGACTGGATACTAGTTTAGAAAGATCTCTATGCTTAATATCAGGAGACAAAGTACAGAGCAGGAATAAACAGTGAGAATAGTATATAGCAAAATTCAGAGAGAAAGGACATGAAATGCAAAATAAGGACTGAATCAGAAAACACTGAAATTAGTCGGGCTAGCAACACTGGGCAGTTAAACTGTTAGTGCTTCTATTCTTCTGTATTTAAAATTTGGATAATAACAGCAGTTCATAGATAACTTACAGTACTGAATAAAGCTCTTATAATGGTCTGTGTCACATAGTAAATGTTTTATAAATGACCGTTTTTATTGACATAGGATATAAATGCCAGCGTACTTATTTATAAAGAAAGCATACTGAGGGAGGGGGGGAAAAGGAGGTATTTCTTCTTCAATTTTTCTGTCTACATTGAACTGTTGTCTTTGTGAAAACAGTATTTTGACTTAGGAACACACCTGGTCATCAACATTTATTTAATAAACTAAATATTAATACTCACTTAATTTTCAACTATCATAAAGTCGGCCCGTTATGAATGAGACTGTTTGATAGAAAAATCAGTAATCTAAAAAGCTTTGTTTTTCAAAGTTTGGTCTGGGGGAGTGTGTTTGAATACAGCATCTCAGATCCCACCTGATAATTAGAACTTGAATTTTAATAAGATCCCCAGATGACTCATGGGTATCCTAAGGTTTTGGAAGCACTGTTCTAAAGCACAAACAATAAAAATTCAAAAGGTAGCCAAATTAAAATTGTAAACTACTTAAAGTTATCACAACAAGAAAACTCTTCTTATGCCTTTACCATTTTGTTTCATCATTTGTAAAATGAGGTTGCTATACTACCTATTTCTTGAAATTAATGGAAAGATTTAAGGGCCTGTTCATTACTAATTAGATAATACATGTAAAGCTCTCTGTAAAGTGCCTGGCCAATATTCAAATGTATCAAATGTAAATATGATCAATATTCTTATTTATCAGCTCATTTCTCTACATAAGACTTCCTCTTTAATTGTCCAACAATCCTATTTAAATAACATCCATATAATAACTTGGGTATGCTATGCAAGTAATCAATTGAAATGATGGCCACGGTGGATCAAGAGGAGAATCAACCTATTTTTGTTCTTCTTATAGCTACAGCAAGGGAATATGATAAGAAAAAAGGGTACTAACTTACCCAATTCAAATGACTAATATTTACTGATTTTTTAAAAAGTTTTTATTTATTTATTTATTTGACAGAGAGAGAGATCACAAGTAGGCAGAGAGTCAGGCAGAGAGAGGGGGAAGCATGTTCTCTGCAGAGCAGAGAGCCCAACTCGGGGCTTGATCCCAGGACCCTGAGATTATGACCTGAGCAGAAGGCAGAGGCTTAACCCACTGAATCCCCCAGGTGCCCTATTTACTGAATTTTTTTGTTTTTTAAAGATTTTATTTATTTATTTGACAGAGATCACAGTAGGCAGAGAGGCAGGCAGAGAGAGAGGGGGAAGCAGGCTCCCTGCTGAGCAGAGAGCCCGATGCGGGGCTCAATCCCAGGACGCTGGGATCATGACCTGAGCCGAAGGCAGAGGCTTTAGCCCACTGAGCCCCCCAGGTGCCCCATATTTACTGAATTTTTTTAATAGATTAATTAATTGACTGTGAAAAAAATTTATCTCCAGTTATTTGGGCCTATAGAAAATTACTGTAGTCTGTGAGAAGGAAGCCACATATAACATCTAAAATGAGAAAAGACAGAGATTAAGATGTGTGGATTTTTATATCTCCTACAGAAGCATAAGTATGAAATAGAAGAAAGAGACCTTGCTTAGAAGCCAGTAAAACCTGGGCTTAAAATCTGACTGTTCGTCTTACTTACTTCATGACATTTGGCAAATCAATGAATTGCTCTGAAGTTTATTTCCTCACTATAAATATCTGCCTTAAAGGACTGTGGTTCTTGTTAAATGTGAATACCTTTTCTATGTTGTCTGGAACATAATAGGCATAAAATAAAGGCTATATTTTGTCTTTTTGATTTTTAGATATATAAATATGATAAGGTAAATGACAGGATTATATCTCTAAATATTAAAATGCATTTTCTATATATTTTCCTCACCCCCTTCATAATATTTTCCAAGGCGATTTTATTCCCTCCCAACATGTTTGTAGATAAGTAGAAACAAAGACTTACATTTAAGTATGTGACAGAAAGATTCAACCATATGCTTACAAACAGCCTAGGACAAGATAAGAATGGACCTATGTATAGGAGAAAATAAGGAGTGGCTGGGAAAAGAGGAAAAAGGGACTCTAGACATTGAAAGAAAAAGAGGAAATAGTATCTTTCTTTTCAAGAGCTAGAGCCACAAGCAAAAGAGGCTGAGCATCATCTATCCAGTATGGACTATTTATCAATCCATCACCTAGGGACTAAACTCTAACAGCCCTGGTCTACTGAGTAGATTTTAAACATGGCTTGAAAGACTAAGTATATTGGTGACCAAGATGGAATTGAACACAGCCAGAAGTGATTTTTCTATGAGCCATAATAAGGCTATATACATTGCTAAGGATAATCCCTGTCTAGTTATTGTAAGGAGTGGCTGGGAAAAGAGGAAAAAGGGACTCTAGACATTGAAAGAAAAAGAGGAAATAGTATCTTTCTTTTCAAGAGCTAGAGCCACAAGCAAAAGAGGCTGAGCATCATCTATCCAGTATGGACTATTTATCAATCCATCACCTAGGGACTAAACTCTAACAGCCCTGGTCTACTGAGTAGATTTTAAACATGGCTTGAAAGACTAAGTATATTGGTGACCAAGATGGAATTGAACACAGCCAGAAGTGATTTTTCTATGAGCCATAATAAGGCTATATACATTGCTAAGGATAATCCCTGTCTAGTTATTG
>NC_081558.1:129635434-129704794 GCF_022355385.1 Mustela nigripes | reverse complement strand
ACTCAACAACTGCAGAGATACATACTAGGTATCTTGAAAAGGATAATGATTAAGGTTATACCATCACATGATTCTGATACTTGAATATGAAAGATCTCAGATTTTTTAGTTCATGAATTTTAGTGACTACTTGAACTTTAGGTAGTCACAGAAAAACTAGGAAATTATTAATAAATATTACGTAGTATTTCAAATGTGTGTATCAATACAGATTATTACAAAAAATGTTTACTGATACATTTAGACATATGAATACAATAGTTTTAGTGTATGCAATATATGTTAAAATTTCCTTAGGGCACCTGGGTGGCTGTTAAGCATCCAACTCTTGATCTTAGCAAAGGTCTTGATCTCAGGGTCATGAGTTCAAGCCCCATGCTGGGCTCTACACTTAGCATGCAGCCTACTTAAAAAAGATTTGGGGCACCTGGGTGGCTCAGTGGATTAAATAAAGCCTTTGCTTTTGGCTCAGGTCATGATCTCAGGGTCTTGGGATCGAGCCCCGCATCGGGCTCTCTACTCAGCAGGGAGCCTGCTTTTTCTTCTCTCTGTGTCTCTGCCTGCCTCTCTGCCTACTGGTGATCTCTGTCTGTCAAATAAATAAATAAATAATCTTAAAAAAAAAAAAAAGTTCTTTACTGTGCAGTTGTTACATTGACAGTTTAGGTCTGAAGGCCTAATAAAGTAAAGAGATACAACTTTACATTGAAATTTAGTTGAATTTTTATATGTATCTTTGTCAATAGGGTAAAAGCAGTCACCTTAAAGTAGCTCCTGAGTTATCTGATGAAAATTCTTTTAATTTTATCAAATACATTCAGTTTTGCAAGACTTATTGAACACTTATCACATACTATTCAATGTGCCAAGACGATAACAATGATACACTTTTATAAGTGTTGTGTTTAATATTATACGAAGATACATAAAAAAATTACAAGAGCAAATTCTATAAAAATGAATGATTCTGTGCTCATGTATTATAATGTTTTTCAAAAAATTAACTCAGGCTTTTTCTACTCTGAAGAAATTTTTTTTTCATGTATTAGAAATGCATAACCTGAAAATTATAAAGATTTATAAAGAGCCTTTGTCTTGATGTTATTCTTCAGAGAGTTTTAAACTGATTACTCACATTTACAGTTTTGGTTATAACAGCTTGGGTAATTTGAACCTATTTTCACACTTGAAGACAACTTTAAAAAGTTGGATGAAGTTAAAAACAAATTGCTTAAAAGCACATAGCACTAACAAGGCTCTGAAAAGTTACAAGGTCAAGATTTGAAAAGTAGAAATCTAAAGAAGGCTGGTGTTTGTCGACACTCTCCCTGGAGGAGTATTGGCTTATTCTGAAAGACGCAGCTCAATGTTTTAGAATCTAAGCAGTCATGTTGAAATTCTCTCAAGGCTAGAGGGAAAACTTTGGTGAGCAACATGTAGTTTGCTCTTCCCATAAATTGATGCTTAATTTCTCTCAAACTTGAAACTTAATTAAAGTAACACCAGGTTCCTGGTACCTCTAGCTGTATTTGAGTTTAAGCAACCCATTTTGTTATATTCAGGGAGATAATTGATAAGATTAAACTTTTTAGAAGACTGCAAGAAAAAAATTTTAATAATTAAATGATTATTCCAGAACTTAAAAAAAAAGTTAGAAATTTAATAGATTGGTTCACTAATATAATAGACATACTAAGGAAATTAGTGAACTTGAAATAGCTTAGAAGGAAATTTCCATAATAAACTTAAGAGAAACAAAATGTGTAAGACACAGAAGTGTATTTAAGAGACAAACAGGACAAAGTGAGATGATCAAATACGTACATAACTGAAATGTCAGGGATAGAGAAAATGAGGCAGAAGCACTATCTGAAAGATACAATTCTCAATAATTTTCCAAAAACTGATCACAACATATAATAAACCACAGAGACCTTATGGATGCCAGAGAAAACAAGTGAAAAGATAATCAGTCCTAGATAACATTCAATAAAATTTCTGGAAAATGAGATAGGGAGAGAGTGAGAGCACTTGAAAGAATGTATATCAGAAACTGTAAACACTAACAAACCAAGAGGATATCATGAAAAATTTTACTCTAAATTTAAACAAGATGGGGGTACCTGGGTGCCTCAGTTGGTTAAGCATCCAACTCTTGATTTTGGTTCAGGTCATGATCTCGAATCAAGAGACTGAGCCTTGTGTCTGTGCACTGAGTAGAGAGTCTGCTTGAGATTCTCTCACTCTCTCTTCCTCTGACTCTCCCTCTAGTCATGTGCTCCCCCCCAAAAAAAATAAATAAATCTAAAATTCAAACAAAATGGACAGATCTAGAAAAATATAACAATGGAATATTATTCAGCCTTAAAAGGGAAAACTTGCCATTTGCAAAATTTGATAAACTTGGAGAATGTTATTCTAAATGGAATGAACTAGACAATGTAAAAAAAAAATACTGCATGATCTCACTATTATGGAGAAGGTAAAAATATTGAATACATGGAAGCAGAGAGTAGAGCAGTAGTTACAGAGGAGGGAAGGTGGGGAAAATGGGGAGATTTATCTCAAAGAGTACAAAGTAGCAGTTACATAAGATGAGTAAGTCTAGAGACCTAAAGTGCAGCCTGATGATTATAGTTCATAATACTGTATTGAATACTGGAAATTTGCTAAAAAAAGGAAATTTCAGGGACTCTCATCACATATATGTAAAAATGGTAATATGTGAGATGTCTGTATATTAGTTAGCTTGAAAATAGTAATCATTTTCTGTGTATATGTATATCAAATTATGTTGTACATCTTAAATATATATATTTTTTATTAAATTAAATTTTTTTAAAAATTACTTTATTCTATTTGGGACATAGTAAGTATAAAGGTTTTATTAACTATGCTGGGTCAAATATTACTTTCTCTAGAAACTTGTAAATATATGAAATTGTAATCTGTCCAAAATATCACTAAAACTGCTATGGAATTTCCCAACAATGGAATTTTTATGTTTAAAACCAAAACTTTACTAATGCAAATAGATAAATGCTTAACATGTGAAATTCATACTTTAGTTTGAAACAAAGAATTTTAAAATTATAATTTTTGATCACATTACTAAAATAGATTTCACTGGAAAAAAATGTCTCCAGAAAAGTGAATATAGTGATATAAGAAAAGTCATCATTTGAATAATACAGAATAGCCAGACTACAATGGAAATATTTTCTGTTAGCTAAAGACTCGGCAAAATTACAATTAATAAAAATAATTGGAATGGAAAAAAAAGTGTATCTACATGCAAAATACAAATGGTCAAATAAGATATCTTTCAAAAGAAAGTATTTTTAATGTATAAAATATAACAAATACTTAGGAAGTAAATTAGTCAAACCCAGTTGTGATAGTTAATTTTGAGAACCCTGACTAACATGTCACTTGGGAACTCAGATAGCTTGAAGTATTACTGAAAGATAAATGAATATATACTCTTTTAATAGTTTGGAAGACTGCACATGGTAAAGGTGTCAAATTCCCCATGTAATTTCATCTAGATAAATTACAATCTGGGGCACCTGGGTGGCTCAGTGGGTTAAGCCTCTGTCTTCTGCTCAGGTTATGATCTCAGGGTCCTGGAATTGAGCCCCTCATTGGGCTCTGCTCAGTGTGGATCCTGCTTCCCCCTCTATCTCTGCCTGCTGCTGCTCTGCCTGCTTGTGACCTCTCTCTGTGTGTCAAAAAAGAAAAGAAAACAAAACAAAACAAAAAAACTTGAAAAGAAAAACTCTACAATCTGAATGAAAATTCCAATGGACATTGTTGTGAAAATTGACAAGCTGATCCTAAAATCATAGAGAAATGCCACGGACCGAGATTAGAAAAGACATCTTTAAAACATTATTGGAGGACTTTTAGCAACTCTTCTTATAGAAGTACAGTAAGGATATATGGTATTAAGGCAAAGTTAGAGATAAGAATCAGTGAAATAGGATAGAAAGACCGTACTCATGGACACTTGATTTATGATATTACTAAAGAGTAGTAGAGGAAGGGCAATCTCTTTTATAAGTCAAATGGTTATCAAGTTGATAAAAATAATTAATTAAACCTGATCCCTATATCATAGTATCATAGTATAATATTTGTATATTTATATATAATAATTCATTTATTGTTTCTATCACCATACCCCCAAATCATTACATACAAGAGAGATGGCCAGAAAGTAATGGAATAAAATTTCTTCTTGATATTTGGAGAAAGAAATATTTATTAAATAGTCTTTCATAAATTATCATATTTTAATCCATCAGAATGGGTAAAATTTATAAACTATGATGCAAAGTATTAGTGGAGATATGGATCATCAGGAACTATCAAATGCTCCTGGGGGAAGAGTTGCAAACATTTTGGAAAACAACTCAGCATCATCTACTAGTGTTGCAGATCTGCATATCAACAATTTCACTCCTGGGTATAAAGTAAGAGAAAGGCATGCACAGAAAGGCTATGAAAATATTCGTAGCTGCTCTCATATAACAGAACCAATGTAGCGATGAAAATCAATGAAATATGCCTACAAAAAAAGTATGAATCTTAAGTAAACAAATTAAATACCAAAGAATATATACTATATTACTCCATTTATTTAAAAAAATCTGAAACTGGCAAATTTAAACTAAAATATCAAACCTCAGGATAGTGGTTACTTTTGTGGAAAAGGGAAGTGCTAAAGGTAGAGAAGATACATAAATGGACTCACCTAGTTGTGGTCTATTTCTTGATCAGGATGATTGTTACATAGATTTCCTTTGATGATTTGTTACACTATTGGCATTTTTCTGTGCGTGATACTTTATAATGCAGGCCATTTAAAATCCTTATTGTTTATACTAGAACTATTTTAAAATAAATATTCTGGTTACAAAGATTGAGAAGCCTACACATTAAGGTTTTATGCTTGTTTGTATCTGTAGAAGTCTATAGTAAGGATCTCATGTATGTCCTTGTGCCAGTGAGAGAAGACTAAACCACCCAGCTGGCAGAACCTTAATTCTTTCAGGCCAACAGAGGGTGTTTAGAAAATTACCTTTTTGAAATGAATTAAATCAGCCAAATAGATATATGTGGAGCCTTATATGCCAAATGTTGGTGATAAAGCTGCCCCAACATTTAGGATTAGATAATGGACACTGACTTGTTTGAAAAATTGAGTTTCATTTGCAAAAAAAAAAAAAAAAAACAAAAACAAAAAACAACACACAAGGAAAACAGGGACATTATAAAAACATAATTATGATCACTCTATTAAAAAAAATGTGTATGAGGTTTGGAGTGAATCCTCTATCCTTTTTATGAACTCTTCTTGGCAGAGGACATCTACTATTACATAACTATGTGAATGTTATATTGAAAACAAGTCCCTCAGAAAAATGTAAAATCTGTTGCTTTGATCAGGAACTGGGTTCTATAGTAGAATATATAAAGTTTGGGTGCTATAGTTGGATATATGAAGCCTCTGTAGATTTATTGTTTTCTTGCCAATTAAATTAGCAGCCTGTGTCTAACCCTGTGAAAATTCTACTGATTTCTTCTGTTATATCTTTAACACTGACTGGAGTTTGAGCAAGGTTTGAGCAATGATCTGGTTAGAGTAACTGACCACAAGGATCTACAATGAAGGTAACTATGCACTGGTCTCCTAACTGAAGTAAACATAAAGTTTATGCATTTAGAATGTAAAAATTAACCAAACAATCAAACAAATATTTGTTTAGAATTTTTATTTCTTTGCCTATTATTTAATTTAAAAAATCTTTAACTTGTTCTAGGGAGAATTTATTTTTTCTATCATAAAATATATATAAACCAACACTAGTATGATTTATTATTTAATATTACATATTAGGATATAATTTTACCTCAGATATTATGGAAAATGAAATAATGAAGACATAGAGTTACAGGCCAGGATTCCAGATGTTTAGGTGTGTAATCAAGTATTCAAGAATTCAGTAAATGCTAACAAGACTTTCTTGAAGCCACATATAAAGAATATTTTTCAAGGAATTCTAACAGTTTTTTAGAATCTTTATCACAACGATTGATCAAGGCAGGGAGGGTTGTCAGTCTCACCCAGAGAAGTCCAAAATATCAGGGAAAAAAACTTGTAGCAATGCTGGTATTACCAAGAGTTTAAACCACTGCAGTTATCCCCAGATGATGTACCTAAGTAAGGAAAACAAAGCCAAAAATAAAAATGGATGAAAATTTTCCTGTAGTGATTATTTGAGAAAGTGATCATAAAACTTCTAGACTGTAAAGAAGCAAAGCAATTTTAGACTTTTAAAAATTACAAAGACAAACAAACACTTTCCTTCCAGAGACATATTGCCTTACCTTACACCAAAATCTTCAGAATAAGGATATATTTAATTGTGTGAATGAGAACTACAGAACCAGAAGGGAAAATAACTAGTATCACAATTTGCAGACATCTTTGTTGTTCATGGAGTGTTGAAAATTGATTTTTTTTTCCAAATACTTTGTTCTTCTAGTCCTTTGGTGTACTGACATGCACTTAGGCTTCAATAGTAATTAATTATATGAACCTAATTTTGGTTAATACCTTTTCCTGAAACTGAAGGAGGCTATATGTCCTTGAGCAATGGATAAATTTCCATCACTTTCTGAATTTGCTCCCACCACCATCACTTTTGGTTGCTATGTGGCTTGCCTTAATTAACTCATTTGTTCCAAAAAAGAAACAAGAGTTGACTATGGAGATGGAGTGATATTTTGAGGAACACTCCAAGAAGTTGACTGACAAAAAACATATACAAATAGGGGAATTCCAGAAGTTGTATAATCTAGGAAATTAGGATACTTGGGACAACTGATCGAGTGTGGATCACCCTGGCTTTTAAATAGGTAGATCTCAACCTCTATGTATCTGTGGTATTATTTTTTGGAGTAAGAGTTGTAGTAGGTGGTAAAGGTGGTTTATCACTTCTAAGAAAGATAGAAGCAAAAGGAAACTGGAACTAATGGTTCATTTGTTCTTATACTAAAAGCTTTATATTTACCTACCTGCAATCACATACTAATCGGTTTCTATAAATGCATGTTTTTTCAGTTTTCAGTTGGGTCAGATATTCTGTTAGCAAACAGTACAGAAATTAGTTTCTTTAGTTTTGTTATATTTTGTTTTATTGTGGTAAAAAAACACATTACAAAATGTCTCATCTTAACCATTTTTAAGCGTATGGTGTTAACTGTATGCACATTGTTATGCAACAGATCTCTAGAACTTTTTCATCTTGCAGAATTGAAGCTCTCTATTCATGGTGCAACTTGCTCTTCCCACCTCCCATCTGGCCCTGGCAACTTTAGTTCTATATTCCGTTTCTAAGAGTCTGACTATGTTAGATACCTCATATATGTGGAATTATGCAGTATTTTTTTTTTATGACTGGCTTATTTCATTGAGCATAATGTCCTCAAATTTCATCCATCTTTTAAAATATGACAGAATTTTCCTCCTTTTTAATGCTGAATAATATTCTTTTGTATGCATATGTCATACTTTTTATCCATTAATTCATTGATAAATATTTATTTGCTTCTGCCTCTTGGCTAGTGTGAATAATGCTGCAGTGAACACAGTGTGCAATGTTTTTTGAAATGAGTTTTCTCTTGCTAATTATGTACTTTTTAAAGTAAGTCCATCATGTTAGGACATTGTTTTTGATTCAGTAAAATACTTCAGTGAAATAATGTAGGGGATAGACAAGTAAGAAGATCTAGTTATTTAAATTTTAGTAGAAAAACAGATTATCAGGTAATGCTATAGTCAAGGAAGCAAAATTATATAAAAGATGAAAGCATAGATAATGTAAGACAAGGTTTGGGATTTAGGCTTGGATTGAAAGAGAAAAATGATCTTCCTCTGAAACTTGGGGCAAAGAAGTGCAGTTGAGTATAAAAGTAAATATTTTTAAGTAAAGGACTTTATGTCTAAAGTTCTCTATTTTCTTTGTGAAATAGAAGGCTTAATTATCTGTTTAAAATAAGGGTCACAGACTGTTGAGGAACATAAGAGAAAAAAAGCAAATTTTCACTGAGCAGAATTGGAGAGGGAGGAGTCAAGAGACACTTAAATATTTTTCAAGCAATTTTATCACCCCTTTGAAGTTAGAGACTGTGTGTGTGTGTGTGTGTGTGTGTGTGTGTGTGTGGTGTGTTTGCGGTGATAGTGACCTATATGATTTTTCTCCAAAGTTTCTCAGTCAACTTGCTATTGGAAGTCTTGACTATTCCAAAATTGATTTTTTTTCCATTTTTATTCATTTAAAAGTGTACCAAGTGAATACTATTAGTCAAGAATTACATTTTGCACAGGGCATGAATAGCAAAAAAAGGTAGTACCTATGTTTATCAGTTAGGGTTCAACCAGAGAAGCAGAACCAGTAGGAAAGATTACAACTACAATTCAACTCCTTGGGCATAGGTTGAAGCTTTTGTCATAGGGAATTTCTTCTCTTTCAGGGAAACCTCAGACTTTCTTTAAAGGCCTTCCACCTGATTCAGCCAAACTCACCTAATTTATCTAGGATAATCTCCCTTATTTAAATTCAAGGGATTAGGAATTGCTTCAGAGCAACACCTAGATTCCTGTTTAATTGAATCACTAGGGACTGTAGCCTGGCCAAGCTGACATACAAAAAAGCCATTATATCACTCGTTTATTTCCTAGTTCAGAGTAAGATTGTTAGATAGACGTTAGTATTAAAGTATTGCATGTGGCCATTGAACACAAACCATGGACATCAGGAAAGGAGGGGTCTGTCCTGCTTAGGAGCTAGCTAGGAGAGTTTGGAAAGGAAGTGCAGACAGAGGAAGCTGCCTATACAACGATCCACACAGCATCTCATTCAGAGAGCAACAAGTAATTCAACACATTTTAATTGTGACATGTGAGATGGGAAGAGATGAGGGAGTCAGTAAGAGCTGAAGTCATATCATAAAGAACAATATATACTACAATAAGACCTTTGGTTATTATTTTGAAAGTTATGCAAAGCATTCTGGGTTGTTAACTGGTATAATGCACTTGAATTATCTATCACAATGCTCATTATAGATTATATCCTCCCTGGAACAGGTATTTTCTTTATAAATGATTTTAGAAACAAATTTTACATAATCAAATTAGCAGCACCTTGGAGAAAAGAAAAGAAATGTGGACACAAATGAGGCCATGGAATTTATTATAATATCTCCAGTTTGAAATGATGGAGGAGTTTAAACATTATGAGCATATAGAACACAAAAGGACTTGTGAATGATTGCTTGTGGAGGTGAAAGAAAAAAGATGATAATTATATCCTGATTTCTCACTAAGTTCAGTAGGTAGATAACTGTACCACTCATCAAGATAAGGGTATATTGGGCCGCCTGGGTGGCTCAGTGGGTTAAGCCTCTGCCTTCGGCTCAGGTCATGATCTCAGGGTCCTGGGATCGAGTCCCGCATCAGGCTCTCTGCTTCGCAGGGAGCCTGCTTCCTCCTCTCTCTGTCTTCCTCTCTGCCTACTTCTGATCTGTCTCTGTCAAAGGAATAAATAAAATCTTTAAAAAAAAAAAAAGATAAGGGTATAGCAGGAGGAAAATTGAAGGGTTGGGGAGAGGTAGATGAGATGATGAGTTTAGCATTGGACATGTGGAATTCCAAATGTCAGGAATAGTCAGTTGAATATTTGAGTTTGAAGCTCAGAAAGGAGATCAGATGTAAAAACATAGATCAGTAGTTCTTAAATGCTAATGTGCATGAAAGTGCTAGATCTTGTTAAAATGGATTTTCATGGGGTGCCTGGGTGGCTCAGTGGGTTAAGCCGCTGCCTTCGGCTCGGGTCATGATCTCAGGGTCCTGGGATCGAGTCCCACATTGGGCTCTCTGCTCAGGGGGGAGCCTGCTTCCCTCTCTCTCTCTCTCTGCCAGCCTCTCTACCTACCTGTGATCTCTCTCTGTCAAATAAATAAATAAAATCTTTAAAAAAAAAAATAAATAAAATAAAATGGATTTTCAGAGTCATATTCCCTAAATCCCTGAATCTAGAGACCCATGTCCAAGAATTGAAAAGCATTTCATGGACTAGTTTGAGTCATGCTTATGCAAATTTTACAGAAGATATCAACATATAGAATTATAACATTGTTGAAACCGTGGGAATTGGGTGAATTCAGCTAGACAGAGTAGGAAATGATGAATTAAGAATAGAACCTTGAAGAAGAGGATTGAACAGACTGGCTGAAAGCTAATCCCTGAATGGCAACTGAGAATGGTGGGTAAGAGAAAGTTGTGAGGAACATCAGGAGCATGGGAAGGAGAGACTTCCAAGAATGAAAAATTCAAAACCAGTGCCAAATGAGGCAAAACAGTCAAGAATATTCACCTATTGAGTGTCATTTGATTTACCAACAAGTTTCTCAGAGAGCCAGTTTTCAATTAAGGCAAAGTAATGGAGATAGTATTTGAAGAGGGCAATTTATTCATTCATTCAACAATTATTTACTGAATTCCTCTGAGTTGGCCTCTAAGTACTGGAATTGTAACAGAGAACAAGACAGAAAAGAATCTACATCTTAACTTGGGAGATTTGAAAAAAAATCAATAAATATTTAGTAGCCTAAATTGTGAGAGGTGTTATAGAAAATAATAAAGCAGCAAAAATATAGTGCCAAGAGAAGGAGGGGTACTATTTCATGTAGGATAATTAGGGGAACATCTCTGGTAAGGTGACATTTGAACAACGAGCCAAAGGAAGTATAAAAACAAGTCAGATATCTGCATAAAGAATATTACAGGAAAAAGAAACAGCAAAGACCTTATGTTGTGTGCATGTGTGGAATGTGTCAGTATCAGCAAGGAGACAAGTATGGGGAAGAAGGAGAGCAGTAGAAGGAAAGAATAGAGTAGACAGTAGATTTCTCAAACATGTAAGGTCTTGTAGGCCTTTGCAAGTTACTTAACTTTTATTCTGAATGAGATAGGTTGACATTGGGGAGTTTTGGAAATAGGAATAAAATTATATGACTTTTGTCTTTTTTTTTTTTTAAGATTTTATTTACTTATCTGACAGAGAGAGATCACAAGCAGATGGAGAGGCAGGCAGAGAGAGAGATAGAGGGTAGCAGGCTCCCCGCTGAGCAGAGAGCCTGATGTGGGACTCGATCCCAGGACCCTGAGACCATGACCTGAGCCGAAGGCAGAAGCTTAACCCACTGAGCCACCCAGGTGCCCCGATGACTTTTGTCTTAATGGTATTACTCTGGCTATGGGTTAAGAAAAGACTATAAGTAAGAAGAGTAAATAAAAGGAGCCCAGCCTGAAGCTACTATAATAATTCAATTTAGAAATGGTGGTTGGGCCCAGGATATAGCAGTGGAAGCAGCAAAAAGTGACTAGAATTGTTTTATATACTGGATACAGCACTAACTGTATTCACTGGTGAATTTGAATAAAGGTTATAAAAGAAAATCTTCAAGAATAATTCCAAATATATAGGCCTAAACAACTGAAATGATTGATTGATTATTTACTTAAATAATGGGGAAGAAGATGATGGAAGACATAGCTTGGTCAGCAGTTATCCAGGATGGGGGTTCTTCTGGTGATCAGGAAGACATACCATATTTGAGGTGTTTGCTTATACATAGAAGTAGTAGTGTTGAAAACAAAATTATGTATATGAGTGTAGGGTTCAGGGAAGAGATTGAGCTGGAGATATCAGTTTGGGAGCCATCATCATATAAAGAATGTGAGTCTAGAACAGATCAACTAGAAAGTTAGTGAAAGAGGTAAAGAAAAGAGCCTTGGGCCACTCCAGTATTTACAGATCATAGTGTTGAAAAGGGACGCAGAAAAGGAGCTAAAAAGATAAGGGTGGAGATATAAGGAGAAGACCTTGATCTACTGGGCCATTTCTATTAGCATACAAATGTTTGGTATTTCTTCCATTAAAAACCTACACTCATTCCTCATTTTCCTCCATCTTTCACCACAACTTTTTCCCCATCCCTGTAAGCGATATTTTTTGAAAGAATAGTTTTATCTCAATATTTCCATATTTCTCTTCCAATTCTCTATTGAAATCATTCCATTCAGGCTTTTGTTCCTATAAACCAGCACAGATGTTCTCTTCAAGATCACCAGTGGCATCCTTCATTGCTAAAAATCAATGGTCAGTTTTCAGTTCTCATTTAACTTAGTGCATCAGACACAATTGCTTTCTCTTTCTTTCTTTCTTTTTTGTTTTTTGTTTTTTGTTTTTTTGTTTTTTTTGAAGTGCTGGCTTTCCTTGGCCCCCTGTCCACTCAACCTACACAACTGACTAAACCTTTACTTGGTTTCCAGAACATCACTCATTCCCCTCCTACTTCTCTGATAACTCCTTTTCAGTCTCATTTGCTGATTCTTCTTAATTTTCTTTTCTTTTTTTTTAATAAAGATTTTTAAAATTTATTTATTTGACAGAGATCACAAGTAGGCAGAGAGGCAGGCAGGGGGCGGGGAGCAGATACCCTGCTGAGCAGAACACTAGATGCTGGGCTCAATCCCAGGACCCTGAGATCATGAACCGAGCTGAAGGCTGAGGCCTAACCCGCTGAGCCACCTGGGTGCCCCCCTCTTCATTTTCTTGGTACATATGTTCAATAACACAGAATTTAGGCTTTGGAGTCCATTTTAATATATGCATGCTCCCTTATAGATCCAGTTTCGCAGATCTCTCTACTAATGGCTCAAAAATGTCCTTCCTGGACATTTTCTTTGGATTATAGAATTCTTTACGGAACTGCCTAAGTTCATGACTTTTGTTCCAAGTGGATCCTCCCTCAGTCTTCCATATCTCAGTAAGTGACAGCTCCATTCTTCTGGTACTCAATCAAAAACCCATACATCATACTAGACTCTTTTTCCTTCACAGCCTATACCTGATACATTAGCAACTCACAAAATATCTTAAAATCAGGCTGTTCTTCTGTTCAACATTCTCTAATGGTTTCCCTTCCATTCTGAATGAAAATTAAAATCTTTAAATCATCTTACCTAAACCTATAAGATCTAGCTTCCTACTATTTCTCTGATATTTTCTCCTTGCTCTCATTTACTCAACCAACTTTTTTCACCTTCTTGCTCTTTATTAAATATATAAAGCATGCTCTTGAATTAGGGCCTTTGTACCTGCTGCTCTAGAAAGTTCTTCCTTCAGATTTCGACATGAGATAGCTCCTTTTTTCAGAACTTTACTCAAATATCTTCTTAGTGAGATCCTACCTGGCCACCCTATCTAAAATTGCGTGCATTATTTTTCTCTTTAGTAAGCTGATACATCATGTGTTTTACTTAATACTTCTTACTACATTTTTTAAAATCCAAACTAGAAGATAAGTTTCATATCTCCTGGAACTTTAGCAGTACATGATGTGTAGAGTCAATAAGTAGTAGCTGAAAGGGGTACCTTTGGTGAACATCCAACCTTGATTTTGGCTCAGGTCATAATCTCAGGGTGGTGAGGTGGAGCCCCAGTGTGGTCTCTGCACTCAGTGTGGAGTCTGCTGGAGATTCTTTCTCTCTTTCCTCTGTCCTTCCCCTAACCCCGTGCTCTCTCTCTCCCCTAAAATAAATAAATAAATATTTAAAAAAATAGTTGTTGAAAAATGAATAATGAACTTGACCTGCTTTGCATTATCAGCATCTTCCTCTTTTCTAGATCATTCCTATCAGCATATAAATGTGATTTTAATATTCTCATCTTAAAAAAATCTCTCATCTTAAATCTCTGACTTCCCCTAATTATCACCCAGTTTTCTGGTCCTTTAATAGTAAAGCTTAACCTAAAATAATTTCTTTATAGTTGCTATTTTCTCTTCCTAACATTTCTTCTATTCTATATCTTGCTCAAATAATTCTTCCAATTACACCTGTCCCCTTGCGTCTGATGACTTTTTTGTTGCCAAAAGAACGTTCACATCTTTGTTCCCTTTATATTCACCTCTAAAGAGTTCCCTTCTTACCATGCAGTTCCATATCAAAAGTACTTCCCTAGATAAATTTTCCTGACTAATTAAAATATTAGCCCCTCATTCTATTACCCAGGTTTTTTTTTTCCTATTACTATATTTTATTTTTTCTTTATGATACTTATATCGTTGACTTCTGATTTGTTGTTGTTGTTGTTCTTGCCTCTCTAGAATGAACATTATCCTTATCTGTACCATTTTACTAGAGCCTAAACATGGCACATGGTAGATACTCAATAAATTAGATAAATTTTCTACTTCAACTCTAATATCATATTTAATTGAGGAGTGGAATAAGAACTCACTTTTTGGAATATGGGTTTGATTGGCAACCTCCAAGATGACCCCCAATGATCCCCATCTCCTGGTGTTTGTGCTCTGTGTAGTTCCCTTTGCTTGAGGGTGGCTGATTTATTGATTTGCTTCTAATGAATAGGATAAGGTAAAAGTGAAGAGTTGACACTTCTGAGGTTAGGTTACGAACAGACTATGACTTCTGTTTTTCCATGTCTTCTATTGCACATTCACTCACTTGCTCTGAGGGAATCCAGCTGCCATGTGTGAGAAGCCAGTATGGCCTAGAATTGATATTTTCAGCCAACAAACATTGATGAGATTAGCCAATAAATTGCATCATACTTATTTTTAATATTTTTATTGAAGTATAATTGACATACAATATCCTGTTAGTTCCAGGTGTACATCATAATAATCTGATATTTTTTATACATTACAAACTGATCCCTGTGACAGCCCTAGTAACAGTCTGTCACATACAAGATTAATTAGCAAAGCACTTTAACAAAAACTAAGGAAAAATCATATCTTGTATAATGCAGTTTTTCTATAATGCAGAGTTCTGATTGTGATATGTAATTCTGATTCACAAAGATATATTATCATGGGATCTGAGCTAATTGTAGTTTTTGATTTCTAGTCAGAAGAGTTGAGATGTTTCAATTGGTCTTCCAATGTTCATATAAACCTCATATTTATGTAGGAAAGTAAGCAGTTTGATTATATTTTGCCAAGATCACTGTTTGAAAAGTTAGCTTTCTGAAAGTATTAATAGTGTATATATTTCAAGAGTGCTAAATTACAAGAACAAAAATTATATGACTTGTCAGTTCATTATGCTAGGAAAATTTGAAGGGTGAATTAGATTTTACAAAACATAAAAACATATTGAATGCAATATATATATATATATATATATATATATATATATATATACACACACACACAACATAGTTTTAAGATACTTCAAATATATGAAGAGGAAAAAATCATTTTAATCTTCTGTCTCTGAAATGCAATTTTATTCTTAGGCTGGTTCAGCAGAGTAGAAATAATTTTGACATTTGTAGTTTCTAGATGTAGCTGAATATAAGAATAAAAGTCCTTGTGAAAAATTTGTGTCTATGAATTTAAAAGTTTATGTTGATCAGTTTGAAAGTATGAGCACTACTTTTACAACTGAAAAAAAAAAAAAGGCAGACATTTGGAACTGAACTGAAAGACTGAATCAACAGTATAGGAAACCTCTGTTCATATGACTAATAAATACCAGTCTGTGATATTACTCTTAAAAAAGAAATCATATCACGCAATCTAAGAAACTTCCATGTCTAGGGTCAATGGCAATGAAGAGAGTGTTATTAGTGTGCTGGCAGTGGTCATTGTAAGGCTGACAAAATTTTGACATATGCCCCTTTTCAGCAACTTTTCAAGGGGCAACTCCTATAAATGTCAAATATAAATGGTTTATATTTATTTATTTATTTATTTATTTTTTTAAGATTTTATTTATTTATTTGACAGAGAGAGATTACAAGTAGGCAGAGAGGCAGGCAGAGAGAGAGAGAGGGAGGAGGAAGCAGGCTCCCTGCTGAGCAGAGAGCCCGATGTGGGACTCGATCCCAGTACCCTGAGATCATGACCTGAGCCGAAAGCAGCGGCTTAACCCACTGAGCCACCCAGGCGTCCCTAAATGGTTTATATTTAAAATAGAAGTTTTGATAGTGATAGTTATTCAGGTATCTTGATTTTAAAAAATTATATAAACTTTTATTGTGAAATGTGTAAGTTGGTTTCATGGTTATGTCAGATATTAACATTCATAGTAGAGTATATCTATTCAGTTGAGGATTGCATTGTAATTGATGCTATATAATAAACTTTTGACTCAATCATTCTTTAGGACTAATGGCCAGAAAGGTTATGCCTATGGGTATAAATTTAAGACACTCAATTACTAGTGTGAGAATCTTAGGATAAGCATAGTAGGACAAATGCGAATATCAATTTTGTTAATGTGAATTAGTTATTGTAAGTTAACTGATGTTAAGAACATACTAAAGTTTAAAAAATTAAAAATATAACCAAAGAAGAAATAATGTTCATTTATTTCTCTTATGGACTTTAATGTACTTAGAACTTATTCTGATGATAGTGATGAAAATTTTACATATTTTCAGTATTAGGATATATCTAGAAGTTAACAATACAATCCATTATGAAATGTAGTAAGTGCATGGAGTGGTTATAGGATGAAAATGTAACTTAATGTAGCATATATATTATGTTTCACAATTAATGCTTTGTTTATAATTGTTTTTGCTTTTAAAGTACTTCTGACTTTTCTTTCTTTGTAATTGTTGGTGTTGTTGATGCTGGGTACAATTTTCTGCAGATCTGAGTTAAATTCACCATTTGGGAATAGAATGTTGCTTAGAAAGATTAAAGCAACCCTTTGAGCCAGTGAGAGATACTTTAATGTTATTAAGACAAAATATTTTAAGAGATGAAAGGTTTATATAAAGTAAAATTGTGTCTATAGTTAGGATAGAGAAGAACTGTGCTTCCAGCGATTGCTGCATAAACTTTAGTGGAAAAGGAATTTCCCTGTGGTTTAGCGTTATTAAATTGTATGAGTTATGGAGCTTCCACATTTTGTTTGGAGTCATCCATCACTGGTCTTGTCTCATATGGAGTTTGATGATACTGTGAACCAAGTGGCGTAGTGTGTTCCTTGGGCCTGCTTTTTACACTATGGAACTCATTGAGGATCAGATTATACTTACAGAGGATCCTAAATACAAAAATAACAATTTTAAAGCATTGCTTTTAAAGACAGGGTTTATGTATGAGGTTTTTTTCTTTCTTTTTTTTTTGTATTTTGTATTTTGTATTTTTTTTTTTTTGTATTCCTTAATTATGTGAAATATTGTCCTATTTGAACTGCCACTAATTTCAAGGGTGAGTCCATTTACTCTGAAGATTTACTTTAATAATTTCTTATAACCCTCACTGATTGAACCCAGAATATTCAATGCAAAACATTTAATCTAGGATTTTATGACATTGGACTGAACCACTAATTACTGAATATATTTAGTACAGTATGCATTAAATAATACAATTTAGGACAAGCAAGATAAATATAGATAATACATCAGAATTCTATCAGAATTTGCTACCTATCTATAATTGCCTCACAGAGTAGTAAAGACCTCCATCTGGCTTCTACAGTGCTTTTTCTTTCCTATTAAAACATCACAGGTGGGGCGCCTGGGTGGCTCAGTGGGTTAAGTCTCTGCCTGGTTCCCCCTCTCTCTGTCTGCCTCTCTGCCTACTTGTGATCTCTGTCTGTCAAATAAATAAAATCTTGAAAAAAAATCACAAATAACATTTCATTATATAATTATTTCTGTGTTCATATTTATTAAACAAGTATTTATTTTTCAAAATCCCAGAGACAATCAACAATGGATATAGAGTTTCAGTTTTTAGGGGCCCCTTATATAAATCTCATCCTTAACTGCATCCTCATAAACATACATTCAGTACAGAGTTCCCCCAGTTTGTTGAGTTTACCAGAAGGTTCAACTATTAGAGATAACTTTAGTTGTGTTTTGATAGAATGTTTCTAGAAAATTGCCATATTTATAGATCATTTTGCCAGGTGTAGGGATACCTGTATAAGGTAATCATTTCTATTTTGGTCTGAAAATTGTGCTTATGTGGTTGGCATTTTCTGATGTTGCTGTATCAATCCTTGATGCACAGTCTTATAATAGTTTCGTGTTTTTTTTTTTTTTTTTGACTAGTGTCCAAAATATATAAAGAACTTAGCAAACTCAACACTCATAATAGTTTTTATCCCTCAGGTTTGAGATGTCTTGCTGTTGTCCTCTGATCTGGTGACAGCAACTATATAGTATTCCTTTGCATAAGAATACAATTGTATAATAGGTTTTGTTGAAATTTTTTGCATATATGTGTCTTACAAACTTTATTATTTACATTTTCTTTCTTCATAATCTGTTTCCATAAAGCAATTTTGTTACAATTGAAATCACTATTGCAATTATCACTATTTTGAATCATAATTTATCCTGCAGCTACAAAATATGTAAAATATGTAGCACGTGATTATTCAATCACAAATTAATATAAACATTATAGCATTTTATCTACTACCAGATTAGTAATTAACTACCAGAGTGACTACAAGCAAGGCACTTCATTCTGCTTTGTGTTTTCTGGACCCCTCTTCCAGTCAGCTTTTCAAGAGTGTGCATTTCTCTGCAATGCTGCCCTATCAAATATGTGAAATATTTTTCTTGGAGAGCATTTATAAATGGAAATATCTAAATTAGTTTTTCTCATCATTATATTTTAATTACTATTAAAAACTATAATATACTAAAAAATCCATTAAATGCTTTCCAATTCTATATTTTAGCAACCAAGTAAGAATGTGTATCATAATATTGTTTCTTCTATTACATTTTCTATCTCCTATTGTTATTATATTAAAACTTTTAGTTGTTTGCTATATTTGTATTAATTCTACTCTTAATAGACAATTCAGAGGAACAGCCACACACAAATACAGAAACAAAACTTCTGAAATCTAAATAAAATATGTAGTTTATCTTTTTTTTTAATTTTTTATTTTTTATAAACATATATTTTTATCCCCAGGGTTACAGGTCTGTGAATCACCAGGTTTACACACTTCACAGCACTCACCAAAGCACATACCCTCCCCAATGTCCATAATCCCACCCTCTTCTCCCAAACCCCCTCCCCCCAGCAACCCTCAGTTTGTTTTGTGAGATTAAGAGTCACTTATGGTTTGTCTCCCTCCCAATCCCATCTTGTTTCATTGATTCTTCTCATACCCACTTAAGCCCCCATGTTGCATCACCACTTTCTCATATCAGGGAGATCATATGATAGTTGTCTTTCTCTGCTTGACTTATTTCGCTAAGCATGATACACTCTAGTTCCATCCATGTTGTCGCAAATGGCAAGATTTCATTTCTTTTGATGGCTGCATAGTATTCCATTGTGTATATATACCACATCTTCTTGATCCATTCATCTGTTGATGGACATCTAGGTTCTTTCCATAGTTTGGCTATTGTGGACATTGCTGCTATAAACATTCGGGTGCTTGTGCCCCTTTGGATCACTACGTTTGTATCTTTAGGGTAAATACCCAATAGTGCAATTGCTGGGTCATAGGGCAGTTCTATTTTCAACATTTTGAGGAACCTCCATGCTGTTTTCCAGAGTGGCTGCACCAGCTTGCATTCCCACCAACAGTGTAGGAGGGTTCCCCTTTCTCCGCATCCTCGCCAGCATCTGTCATTTCCTGACTTGTTGATTTTAGCCATTCTGACTGGTGTGAGGTGATATCTCATTGTGGTTTTGATTTGTATTTCCCTGATGCCGAGTGATATGGAGCACTTTTTCATGTGTCTGTTGGCCATCTGGATGTCTTCTTTGCAGAAATGTCTGTTCATGTCTTCTGCCCATTTCTTGATTGGATTATTTTTTCTTTGGGTGTTGAGTTTGCTAAGCTCTTTATAGATTTTGGACACTAGCTCTTTTTCTGATATGTCGTTTGCAAATATCTTCTCCCATTCTGTCAGTTGTCTTTTGGTTTTGTTAACTGTTTCATTTGCTGTGCAAAAGTTTTTGATATGGTCAACTAATCTTCGACTAATGTCCAATGGAAAAAAGACACTCTCTTCAATAAATGGTGTTGGGAAAATTGGACAGCTGCATGCAGAAAAATGAAATTGGACCATTTCCTTACATGACACACGAAAATAGACTCAAAATGGATGAAGGACCTCAATGTGAGAAAGGAATCCATCAAAATCCTTGAGGAGAACACAGGCAGCAACCTCTTCGACCTCAGCCGCAGCAACATCTTCCTAGGAACATCACCAAAGGCAAGGGAAGCAAGGGCAAAAATGAACTATTGGGATTTTATCAAGATGAATTTTATAATCTTAAATATAATCTTAAATATAACCATTATAATCTTAAATATAAATTTTATAATCTTAAATACAAATCTTAAAGATTTTATAAATTTTAAATGTATTTAAAATCTAAATATAATCTTTAAATAAATTTTAAATCTATAATCTTAAAAGTTTATAAATTTTATAGTCTTACAATTGTAATGAGATGTATCAAGACCTTAATAGTCATCTGAATGCATAGATGTGTGCTGACAATTTTAGATATTTATATGTTTGCTGTTATAAAGTATCACTTTATTTTTTCTAATTTAAAGATCAGCTACTAATTTATAAATAAAATTGTTTAAGATCTGTTGATCTTTATATCACAGAAAGTAGCTTCTGTTGTATAATAAATAGAATATACTTCCCCCAAAATAATCACAATCTGCCCTTTCAATGTAAAAGTGAAATTTTAATGAGTGCAAATGTAAGTGGTTTCTGTCTTATATGCATTTTTGGAATTTAACGTTTGGACAGTTTTCTGGTCACCATGGAATTTACTGGAAAAAATGTAAGCTTGTTACCTATACAAAACAAAACAGAACAAAACAAAACTGACATATATTTCAATTTAAAGCAAACAAACCTTGCCATCCAGGATTTTCAACTTGTTTAAAAATCATTCAAAAGAAAACGTAAAGTAGGTTTTGGGAAAGTATTTCTTAAAAATACTTAAAAAGAACAGCTGATTAAAATCATGGTGGATGAAAAGCCAAATTTCCAAAGATATTTGTATGGCTGTTGTTTGAGATTTAAAAATTGGTAGCATGTTTCTTTAAAGTTTTCCCTTCTAAGAAGCTCTAAAACAGATTTTGTTCATTTTCTGGGTTTAAAAAATAATCACTTAGAAATTCCTAAAGGAATGTCAGGAAGAAATTAAGAAAAATTAATACCTCCATATATCTTAGATATATAGTTTCTGCTTACATTCTAATTCATTATAATCATAATATATTTTAAGAATCTTTTTAAATTTATATTTTCCTTTTTAAAATTTAATTTAATTTTATTTATTTTCAGTGTTCCAGAATTCATAGTTTATGCATCACACCCAGTGCTCCATGCAATACGTGCTCTCCATAATACCCACCAACAGGCTCACCCAACCCCTCAACCTCTCCCCTCCAAAACCCTCAGTTTGTTTTTCAGAGTTCTCATGGTTTCTCATGGTTTGTGTCTCCCTCCAATTTCCCCCAACTCACTTCTCCTCTCCATCTCCCAATGTCCTCCATGTTATTCCTTATGCTCTACAAGTAAGTGAAACCATATGATAATGGACTCTCTGCTTGACTTATTTCACTCAGCATAATCTCTTCCAGTCCCATCCATGTTGATACAAAAGTTGGGTATTCATCCTTTCTGATGGAGGCATAATACTCCATTGTATATGGATGATATCTTCTTTACCCATTTGTCTGTTGAAGGGCACCTTGGTTCTTTGGTTGCGAAACTGTGGCCATTGCTGCTATGAACATTGGGGTACAGAGGGCCTTCTTTTCACTACATCAGACAACAAAAAGAAATAAAAGGTATTCAAATTGATAATGAAGAAGTCAAATTCTCTCTTTGTAGATGACATTATACTTTATATGGAAAACCCAAAAGACTCCATCCCAAACTATTAGAACTTATACAACAACTCAGTAATGTGACAGGATACAAAATCAATGTACAGAAATCAGTTGCTTTCTTATACATTAACAATGTATATACAGAAAGAGAAATTACAGAAAGAGAAATTAGAGGATCGATTCCATTTACTATAGCACTAAGAACCGTAAGATACCTAGGAATAAACCTCACCAAAGAAGTAAAGGATCTGTACTTGAGGAACTACAGAACACTTATGAAGGAAATTGAATAAGACACAAAAAGATGGAAGAGAATCCCATGCTCATGGATCACAATAAACATTGTTAAAATGTCTATACTGTCTAGAGCCATCTATAATTTCAATGCCATCCTGATAAAAATTACACTGGAATTCTTCAAAGTTCTGGAACAAAGAATTCTAAAATTTGTGTGAAACCAGCAAAGACCCCAAATCACCAAGGAAATAAATGTTCAAAAAGAAAAACAGAGCTGTGGGCATCATGTTGCCTGATTTCAAGCTTTACTACAAAGCAATGATCACCAAGACAGCATGGTACTGGCACAAAAAACAGACACATAGACCAGTGGAATAGAGTAGAGAGTCCAGATACAGACCCTCAACTCAATGGTCAAATAATCTTTGACAAAGCAGGAAAAAATATATAGTGGAAAAAAGACAGTCTCTTCAATAAATCGTGCTGGGAAAATTGGACAGCTACATATAGAAGAATGAAATCAACTATTCTCTTAAACCATACACAAAGATAAACTTGAAATGGATAAAAGACCTCAACATGATGCAAGAATCTATCAAAATCCTGGAGGAGAGCATAGGCAGTAACCTCTTCGACATTGGCCACAGCAACTTCTTTCAAGATATGTCTCCAAGGGCAAAGGAAACAAGAGCAAAAATGAACTTTGGGGACTTCATCAACATCAGAAGCTTCTGCAAAGCAAAGCAAACAATCAACAAAACAAAGAGGCAACCCATGGAATGGAAGAAGATATTCTCAAAATGACACTACAGACAAAGGGCTGATAGCCAAAATCTATAAAGAACTTCTGAAACTCAACACCCTAAAACCAGATAATCACATGAAAAAGTGGGGAGAAGACATGAAGACACTTCTCCAAAATAGACATTCAAATGGCTTACAGAGACATGAGAGCATGTGGAAAAAAGGAAACCCTCGTACACTCTTGGTGGGAATGCAGATTGGTATAGCCACTTTGGAAAACAGTGTGGAGATTCCTTAAGAAATTAAAAATAGAGCTTCCCTATATTTTGTTTGAAATATGTATGTTAGACATCACTTTGGTGCTATTAGACTTATCATTTACTACTATTTATGTTACTTTTATATAGGCATACCTCAGAGATACTACAAGTTCAGTTCCAGACCACTGCAATAAAGCAAATATGGCAATAGAACAAGTCAAATGATTTTTTTGGATTCTCAGTGCATATAAAAGGTACAATTAAACTCTCCTGTAGTCTGTTGAGTGTGCAATAGCATTATGTCTAAAAGCTGTACATACTTTATTTGAAAAATATTTTATTGCTAAAAAATGCTAATCATCTGAGCTTTCAGTGAGTCATAATCACTGATCACAGATCACCATAAAAATATAATAACAATGAAAAAGTTTGAAATATTCCAAGAATTATCAAAATGTGGCACAGAGACACAAAGTGAGCAAATGTTATTGGAAAAATGGCACCAAGAAACTTGTTCTACCAATGGTTGCCACAAGCCTTCAATTTAAAAAGGAAGGAAGAAAAAAGGAAGGAAGGAAGGAGAAAAGAAAAGAAAGAAAGAAAGGAAAAGAGAAAGAAAATTTATGATGCACAATAAAGCAAAGTGCAATAAAAAGAGGTATGCCTATATTTATAAACTACACTGTTATAAAATTGTATATTATTTTACAAATCCTCCAATATGCATAGTGCCAGGCTAATATAAAAAATAAATTAACATTAAATTATCTAGCTTCTGGCTGAGATCCATGTGCAAAGTAATTAAATAGAACTGCATCCTCCTCCAACAGTCCTGAGATGTGGGCATAAATTAGACAAATATAAGATATTAGGAAAAGAATTAGAATAAAAACGAGAGCTATTTATATTGCTCCAATATTCTCAATTCTCAATTTTGCATGTACTTTTATTCCTTGTAAGCTCTTCTGGGGTTCTCTATACTGTTGAAATAAGCTGTAGCTGTGTTTGTTTTTTAGGGAGTTAAAATAAAAGTAGATAATTCAAATAGGATTGTTTCACTGCACCTGACAGAATGTCTATGTTTAAGAAGAGGATTTTAGACAAGGACTTTCTTCTAGAATTGGGCAGGAATCTGTCTCATTCGTTGTGGATGCCTATTATAGTCTTTATCTCCCTGTTATAAAACACTGACACTCTTTTTAGCTTGGCGACTTTATTCCCTATTTGTATTTAGTTTCAGTAATTGTGCTCATCTCTACTTGTAAAGCAAATCTCATTTGATTACTAGACCAAATCAGCCTATTTGTGTACAGAACCACAAGGGACTAGAGTTTAATCCCTTGAGTATTTAAGGTTCTTGTGCGTCAGGAGCACAGCTAAAGTGAATTGATGATCAGAGGCACCAATTCCTAAAATTATGGGTATTGCTGACAGACTCTTTGTTCTACCGAGAGCTTGTAGACACATTGTTTTTCTTCAGTAATCTCCAAGAGGGACTGAGAGTGAACACAATTCAAAATGCCAGTAAAAGCATTTTAACCATTAGCAAGAGTGCATTATTGGTCTCATATTAATTTTTTTAAAAATCTAAATTTAAACAAGCAGTGATCAGCTGCAGTTTCTACTCACTTTGCTTATTTTGAAATAAAAAGAGCATGAATTGTCTCTATGGCTGTCTTTACTGCATGGTCTCATTTGTGTGCTTTTGATTTTTATTTCTCAGATTCTCTAGCTATTATCAAAAGAGGGGAAAATGTCTTTCTAGCTAATTTTCAGTTTTAATTCCAGTTTTTGTAATGTACTTGGATTTTTTTGTAATTCTGTATTCATATTTACTTAACTTTCTTCTTCTTGACTTGGTAAGGAATCAGGACTGATGATGACCCAATAGAAAGAGCATGGTAGCAAGTTGACATTTACTATACATGTGAAAGGGGAAAGTAAGCACTGGCTACAAAATCCAATAGAGTCAAGCAAGAATAGGGAATTAAGAGGCAAAAATCAGGCTTTTAGTAGACTTATGGGTGGTTAGGGTTAAAGTAGATGAAAAAAAGGGAACTTGGAGGCATTCCATCAGCTTTGAGGTAAGTGCATGTGAATTCTTTGTATGCCATGTCCACAGTCAATGGGGTTTGGCAAAATGAGACTAGTTCAGGGGCACTTGATGTTTATTTTCAACAGGCTTGTATATACTCTAGATAATTTTTTTAAAGATCTCAAGCTGGAGGTCAAAAATGGCTGCTTTTGTTTTTATTTTTTTAATGATATGCAATCATTAATATAGGCTAATAAATAACAGGCTATTACTATTTCAACTATTTCCCAGAAGTATGTACAGGTGTTTACTGACAGTGCTACATCTTTTTCACAGATAAGTGAATCACAGTAGCTTAGTACAATTCCAGATCCTCTTCTGTTCTCTGCAGATAGATTTGCTGTGTCATTGCTAGGTAGATATGAAGACAGCCTCCTGCCCCTTGCATTTTAAGATTTGTGGGCTTTTTCTTTTACCTCCTGGTAACTAATGTCTGAGGGAAGTGATAACTGTGATCTCTTAAAGCTATAGGGGCTGCAACCTCCTCTTGCCATACTGCCTAGAATTCAGTATGTATATGGTCCCCACTTTGAATTCCTGAATCCAAGTCCCAGTTCTGAATCTCCTGACCTAGATTTTCCTAGGTCTTTGCATTTGGCTAGTAATTAGAATTTTTCAGATTTATGCCAGTTGAACTTTAGGACTGTCAGCTGCTTTTGCAGGAGTCTCAGCTTGTCTGATTTCATACAGTATTAATCAGGACTATGGCAATGATAAATGGCCAAATTCCAAAATAAATTAGCATAAACACAATTAAAGGGGAAATAGTGGTTTCTCATATTGTTGTTAGCTTGAAATAGCTTAATGTATTTTAAATAGTTAAGAGAGTACTGGGTATAAACAAAGTAATATCACCATTATAAAAAATGAAACTCTCTGTATTGACACCTTGCCTTTATTGCCCTCACTAAGCATATATTATGGGTCTGCTGTGGGCTTTCAGGACTTTATAGGAGAAAAAGAGAGAGAGAGGAAGCAAACTTTTCTGATTTTATGAGACTTGCAACCTAATGATGAAAATCAAACATTTGCATAGTCACACAGAAAGCACAAGATTAATTACAAAGTCATATTGTATAAAATATATATTGTATGAGGTCAAAATATAAAGTATTAAAAAATATGAATTTACTCTTTTCTTAAATGTAGAGCATAATAATTTAGAGCAAAAAATATTTCTTAAAATGTTGAAAGTTTTATTGTTTTATAAAATACAAGACATCTTTATCACTATTAAAATGTAGCCTAAACGTCCCATTTCAAAAGAAGAAACTTAAGATCAAAACTGAGTTGTCAACACTAACTAAATCAGTAGCAGGCTGAAGACCAAAATCTAATTTGTCTAACTCCCAAATAGTATTCCTTCAGCTAAAATCTTGCAGAAATTCAGGAACTAAAGAGTTAGTAGAGGGAAGATGAGTTAAATGGAAGAAAAAATGGAGTTTTATTTCAGGTCATTAAAAAGAGAGACATGATTAAGATGAAGGAACAATGTATGATTTCACCTATGATGGCTTTTACCTTAATTTTAAACTAAAAAGTACATGAATAAAAAATGGTGTTGCTAATTTCTTGGGCTGGATTTTCTTCCACGGCATTCACAAAACCATACGTTGTTATCACTGAACTCATAAATAGTGGGTCTTTACTTATATCCTCTATCTTCCCTCAGGAAGGTTATGCATAGAGTCTATTGTCCAATAAAATTCTAACAATGGGATTGGGAGGGAGACAAACCATAAGTGACTCTTAATCTCACAAAACAAACTGAGGGTTGCTGGGGGGAGGGGGTTTGGGAGAAGGGGGTGGGATTATGGACATTGGGGAGGGTATGTGCTTTGGTGAGTGCTGTGAAGTGTGTAAACCTGGTGATTCACAGACCTGTACCCCTGGGGATAAAAATATATGTTTATAAAAAATAAAAAATTAAACATGCAAAAAAAAAATTCTAATTCCTTTAGCTATACTCTGAACTTCTGATTTGTACCTCTATGAGGTATCTCCAAACTTTTCTTCATTTCCACTTCTTCATAGTGCAAGCTGCTTTCATAACTCTTCTAAACTATAGAAATAACTTCCTTAATAGTCTCCCTTTGTCCAGTGTTAACACACAATAGCCTATCTTCATAGTAATAGCCAGAGTGATCTTTTTCAACCAAAATCAGATCACATTACATTTTGCTTTTCTTTTTATTATTATGATTTTTTTTTTTTTTCCGAGAAGGAGAACATGACTTGGGTGGGGAGAGCAGAGGGAGAGAGAGAATCCCAGCAGGCTCTACACCCAGCATGGAGCCTCATGTGGGGCTCTATTTTATGATCCTGAGATCATGAGCTGAAATTAAGATCTGATGCTTAACCAACTTAGCCACCCAGGCACTACCCCCCCACATTTTGCTCTTCTAATGTGACTTGATATTTCTGCCACTTAAATGTGAGAGTCTATGTCCCCTCTCTTAAAATTGGATGGCCCTGTGATTCCACTGGAAGTGACACTATAGGTGAATAAGTCAAATGAAACTATGCCTGTTTCTCTTTGGACACTTGCTTTTGAAACCAGTCCTCATGCCTGAATAAGCCAAAGCAGCCTATTGAGAGGCCCGTATGGAGAGGAACAGAGGTACCTCCTAGGGTCAGCTAAGTTTCTAACCAACTGTCATTTACTAATTTGCCAACTATGTGAGTGAATCATCTTGATATCTAGAATGGAAATGGACTGTCCTACGGAGATTATAGAATTATGAACAAAGGAAATTAGTCTTGTTTTAAATCACAAAGTTTGGGGATATATTTTTATTTGTCTTTTAATACTATAATAGAAAATTAACACAGATTTTGGTACCTAAAAGAGGGATGCTGCTGTAAAAACCCTAAAGCATGTAGCGCTGACTTTGGGGCAGGCCATATGAGGAAGCAGGAATCCTTGGCAAAACGTTAGAAAAAGTCTAAAGAGTATTGAGGAATATGTTTCTGATAGCTCAAAGGAAAATGTCATTGGAAGATGTTTATAGTCATTGAAATTCTGGCTACAGTATTACCTGAAGTAAATGGAAGATAGGAAATGTTCCAATGAGTTCAATGATCAAGCTAAAGGAGTTTTCAGGCAGACTATTAAAAGTGTCATCTGGATTTTATTCATTGTCTATGATATAATGTGAGTAGAGAGGAATGAGCTAAAAATGAACTCTTAAATATAAAAGATCCAGAACTTTCTTACTTTCAAAATAAATCCTGTTTCTTTTCCCCAATCTCTCTTGGTGGCAAACAGTGCTCATATTAAGGACTAGTTTAAGGAGAAGATCAAATGTACTATTATTAAGATCTTAGATCTGAGGTAGTTCCTCATAGAGACTTTCAAATAGACAAAAGCCCTCCTAAGTATCACAGTACTGTAATTTATAGTCCTGTCCATTTTATAGTAAGGCTTATAAGGATCATAAGGATGTTATTCCACAGCAGTGCATGGTGAGTTCAAGGAAGAGAATGGCTTATCTGGAAAAGACTGATGGTTAATTTATGGTTATAGTGTTTTGTCTGATGGAGTAAATTATAAATCAATGCACAGAAAGCATAACAATATTGTTTAAGGAATTGTATTAGCTTGTGATAAAAGGTTTAAAAAAAGTACAACTGAAGAAGGGCCTTAAACCTTCAAGCATTTAAAAACGGGAAATATGCTTAAGAAGGCTTAGGGGAAAAGGAAGGTAGATTCAGAGTGAAGGACCAAGAACCACTGAATTGACCCAAGAGCCATGAAGTCTAATTTCCAGAAAGTAGGTATACTCTAATCAAGGAACTAGCAACATATGCCTGGCTGGATTTCAGAATTGATATAGATCAGTGACTACTGTGTTCCTTCCATTTCCCTGCTATTTTCTGCTATCATAGTTATCCAGTGACTGTCCTACCATATTATTTTGAGTATTTGGAGACATAGAAAAATGATCTCTCTAGGTCACATGTGTCACATGTCATCACATCATAAAAGGGAGTGCTCAAAGAGCTGTATTTGAGGAACTGCACAAAAAGAATATCACTTATACCTAGACTGATATGTATGTAAGATTCTTGACTTTGAACCGATATAATTATAGAATGAGACTTTTCAGTCATGGGAAAGGAAATGAACATATTTTGCATGTAGAAGGGATATACATTATTGTAGCCTGAAGACAAAATGTGGCAGATTTCATTTTTCAAAGATGATTGTAACAAGAGCCGCTTTCTTACTTTTTCTTCTTACAATGTGATTTTGATACTCTTCTTATCAAGAGCCTTGCCTTTTTCTCGAATCTGGACAAGATTGTGAAAATGAATGCTATATGACTTTTGAGTATAGGTCATGAAATGTGATACATCTTTCTAGATTCCTGGAATGTTTGCTCCTAAAACCTAGCCACTGTGTTTGCATAGTCCTAGGAGAACTCAGAGAGCCAGGTGAAGAAAAGCCAAGGCCCCTAGTCTACAGTCCTGACTGTAGTGTATAGTCCTGACTGATAGTACCAACTCAGCAATTATGTGAGGAACCCTCTTGACTCTTTCAGCCAACCCCTTGTTGGATCTCTTGCAACTAATGCTAATATTGCATGGAAGACTGCAGATTTGTGAGCAAAATATATTAGTGTTTTTGTTTAAGTCACTAAGTTTTAGAGGGCTTTGTTATACAGATTGGACAACTGATACATTATATAGAATAAAATCAAACTCCTACACTGTTCTGTGAGACCCTATATGATCTAGTTTCTCTCTATTCTCCAACCTCAAATCATACTATTCTTGTAATTCAGGTTGAAGTTTATGGATTACCAAGATCTCCAGCCCATTTACTTAGTCATTTTTCTCATGACATCTGTATCTATCAATTCCCTATCTGTCTATCTATCCATCTATCTATCTTCTATCGGTCATCTTACCCTACGCATTATTAGAACGATTTCTGTGAAAACAGAGACATTGTTCTTATTTTCTTCTCTCTCTGAATTACTTGAAACAGTGCTTGGTACATAGTAGGTACTCCACAAATACTTGTTGAGTGAACAAACTTATGGAAGTAAATATTAATTCATTTTATATCATAGAGCAAAATAGAAGTCCAAGATTTAATATAACATATATTTCCTAGAAAAAAATGATGCTTTCTTTTTTAAAATTAAATCTGTCAAATTAACTTAGAAGAATGTTCACAATCTTGTGATATTGTGAAAAATAAGTTGTTTTCTGTATTACCTGCATTGTCTCTGTAAGTTCCTCCACATTAATAAATATTAACAATAAAATTTTCAGATAAAAGCACATACTTAGTTACTTGATTTTTTCCTTTTTTTTAAAAAATATTTTATTTATTTTGACAGACAGAAATCACAGGGAGGCAGAGAGGCAGAGAGAGGAAAGGAAGCAGGCTCCTGCTGAGCAGAGAGCCCGATGCGGGGCTCGATCCCCGGACCCTGGGATCATGACCTGAGCCGAAGGTAGAGGCTTTAAACCACTGAGCCACCCAGGTGCCCCAGTTACTTGATTTTTTTCTTATTGATATTAATCTTTTACTTCTTGTAAAACAAACAGAAATATTCTGAAATTTTCATTTTTAAATATTATGTTAGGAGTTTAGTGTTCAACTGTTTAAAAGTTGTTTTCCAGAGAGGAAAACATGTATAGATGATAGTGAATAAAACAGAAGGACTCTGATTTTCAGGAATTCAGAATGTGCATCCTTGGCATAATAGTGCTATAGCTTTCCATCTAATCAAAGTTTAAAACAGAAAAATGATTTTAATGCATTTACTTGAAATTTGCTTCTTCGCACTGTGAAGCCTGAATAACCGAGTGCACAAATATAGTTAGAGTAATCCTTCTTAACAAGAATTAGCCACCTCTGTGGACTCTCAAAATAATAAGAGGAATTACCCTAGTGATATTTTTCCCTGTGAGGGGCCAGTAGTATGACGTCTCATTGGTGCCTAATTTTAAAAGAATCAGAGGATCTGCTTATATCGTAATATGACGTTTTCAGTTTTCCTCAATTTTTCTTGGGATTTCCTTCAGATACAACCTACAGAGAACAGCATACCAGGCCCTTCAAGTTTGAGAAGTAGAAAGAACAAGTCACAGGCTTAGGCCAGAAGACAATCTTCCACTTTGATCATCCATGTCCTTGTTCTGTACCCCATACTGTTGCTCTTCCATAGAATCTCTTGGGATTAGTAAGTAGTTGGTAGACTCTAATCTGCTCTTATTTCTTGCTCATTTTCTTACTCCTTTGATAAAAGGCTGAACTGTCAATAGATTTTATAGTCGTGTCTTACTCTACTAGCCTAATCATAATGTGATTCTACATAGCACAAACACAGCAACAGTTATCATTACTTAATTCTGATTCCTAACTCACTGCAAATAAGCCATCCCACACTTTTACTAATCAATTTCCAATGCACGTAAATAATAGCATATGTTTATCTTATCATAGTGCCCAACTCTCTTTGAGGAGCAAGAAGATTATATTCACTTGTGCTTAGTTTACAGTTTTACACAATGTCTTGTTAATTTCCGTATTGTTTCCTTAAGCTATTGTGTATAGTCCTTTTTCTCTATCACCTACTTCCCACTGTTGATTCCGTATCTTTTTCTTCAGACTCCTGCTTGGCCTTCTTCCTGTGTTAGTGAGAACTCCTCTAGTGATCTAGCTCCCGCCACTTTCCCTACTCTCAGATAGTCTCAGCATCTTCCATCATTCTCCACATATATTATTTGGTTTATGCCATACTATATTTGTAAAATACATAAAAGATTGGTAGTATTCTTATTTTATAGATGATGAAACTGAAGTACAGAAGATAAATGACTCACCAGAGGCCATGATTTGTGGGCCTTGTAGTGGGTTTAATGGGAGGAAAGCAGAGGTGAAATGCCAGAATAGAGAAGTTAGAGAGAGCAGAGATGAGTGATAGAAACCCAAGAAAGAGCAAGTTAAATAGTCCAAGGCATAAAATGACCTGAGGAACAGTACATATAAAGAGAAGGAAGACCTTAAAATTGATGACACTTCTGTCCTGATAACTTCAAGGTACATTTCAATTTGAAATCTCTATCACCTCATTGCATGGGGATGGATGAAAAAAACATATACAGAGCATTTATCTTTTCCTGAAGCTTCTCAAACTCATAAAATTTCTAAGATATTGAGAGAAAAAATACTACAAGCATGTTTAGTTTTTTTTTTATCAGTTATTGCCATTTCTCTTTTTCTCTTAAGTACATTTTATAAATTTGATTTCATGTATTATTTAATCTTATCTACCTAACATGATATTGTTCAACTGACACAATCTGTTTATTAAACATGCATCACACACAATTTAGTGGATTAAAATTATGCATTTGATACTTTACATATTTGTAGGAAAAAGTGACTTCGGTAGAATCACCTCCGTAAAAACCATATCCCTACTATTATTACCTGCATGATAATGCCATTAATAGTGGACTTAGGGATGATACTACTCCATTTGAGTAAAATTTATCAGTTCCTTTTGGCCCTCTTTGTTAGAAGTTTAGGTCTCTCTCCAGTCACTTCTTTTATATTTAGGGAGCCAATGTGAAGAGCCACAGAATTTTTTCTTCTTATCTTTCCTCTCCTTTCCTTTCTTCTCCTTCCCCCCCTTTTCCTTCCTTCCTTCCTTCCTTCCTTCCTTCCTTCCTTCCTTCCTTCCTTCTTTCCTTTCTTTCAAGATTTTATTTATTTTAGGGAGAGAGCGTGTGTGTGCAGGGGAAGGGAGAGGAACAAGCAGACTCAGTGCTAAGTGTAGATCCTGACTTGTGTCTCATACCCTTGGGGCTCATAATCTCATTACCCTAAGATTATTACCTAAGCCCAAATCAAGAGCTGGATGCTTAACTGACTGAGATACCCAGATGCCCTGAACTACAGTTTCTATGTGATGCAAATCAAGGGGTGCTCCTGACATTCCAAAGTGCACAAACTGCAAAAATATATCTAATGATTCTGCATTGGTTCCATACAGCAGAGTTCCTGTTGGATCTTTAGCAGGATAAATGCTAATTACTCCAAAGAGAAAAATAAACCTATACCTGCTAAGACACAGAAGAGTTATTTGAGGAGTGTCTTCAGTGTTATAGACAAGATAATGAGGCAAGCTGTGTTATAAATGTTAGGAACTTGAAAATGAATAGTACAGTTTGAAGCCCACTCTCAAAGAGCTAATATTCTTCTTCTTCTTTTTTTTAAATTTCTTTTCAGCGTAACAGAATTCATTGTTTTTGCACCACACCCAGTGCTCTATGCAATACGTGCCCTCCTTAATACCCATCACCTGGCTCCCCCAACTTTCTACCCTTCTCCCCTTCAAAACCCTCAGATTGTTTTTCAGAGTCCATAGTCTCTCATGGTTCACCTCCCCTTCCAATTTCCTTCAACTCCCTCCTCCTCTCCATCTCCCCTTGTCCTCCATGCTATTTGTTATGCTCTACAAATAAGTGAAACCATATGATAATTGACTCTCTCTGCTTGACTTATTTCACTCACATAATCTCTTCCAGTCCAGTCCATGTTGCTATAAAAGTTGGGTATTCATCCTTTCTGATGGAGGCATACTACTCCATAGTGTATATGGACCACATCTTCCTTATCCATTCGTCCATTGAAGGGCATCCTGGTTCTTTCCGCAGTTTGGCGATGGTGGCCATTGCTGCTATAAACATTGGGGTACAGATAGTCCTTCTTTTCACTACATCTGTATCTTTCAGGTAAATACCCAGTAGTGCAATTGCAGCGTCATAGGGATAGAGCTTACATTCTTTCATGGGGAGGAACATAAAATAATAAAAATAGGACAAAACACTGGGGAGTAATAAATCCTTTATGAAGGAAAATAGAGCAGGATAATAGGATAGACAGAAAAGGATGCTCTTTTAGAAAAAAATTCTCTTAGGAGTGGAAATATAAGAAGATATATTAGAAGTCTATTAGAAGATACACACACACACACACACACACATACAGAAATCTGAATGAAGTGATTAAGTTTGTTTGCCATGCACATATGCAGAAGGAGAGTATTTTGGGGTGGAGAAATAGCAAGTACAAACGCCCTGAGATAAGAGTGCATTCAGATTACTTAAGGAATATCAAGGGAATCAACGTGACTAGGATGAAATAGGCAACTAGTAGAATGGAAGGAAATGGAGACACAGAGAAACTAGAGATAAGGCCAAGCAGTGACTTAAAGCAATAATAGGAAGTGAGGAAGACATTGTAAGTGTGATGGAAAATCACTGAAAGCTTTTGAGTAGAAGAGTAACATTATCTGACTTACCACTTGGAAATATTCTTGCTGCTGTGTGAATAGAAGAGATGGAAGGCATTAAGCAATAGAGTGAGTAAGAAGGCTACAGAAGTTGGCCATGTTAGAAATGATGATGCCTTCAAAAGGTTACTGGTAGTGGTGGTAGAGTTGGTGAGAGGAGTGAAAATGAGAACATATGCTAAGGTAGCTCTGATTACCTTTGGTTTGATTATACTCACTGAGGGCTTAGATACGATGTTTCAGGAATCAAGAAGGATGAAGTGGGATTGCAGTGTTTTAATCCCAGACAACTAGGTAAGAGGTAGCACCATTTTCTTTCACAGGAAGTACTGGAAGACAACAATGCTGAAAGCAGAAAAATAATAGGAATCCAGACATTGTGTTTGGAGATATTGAATTGAGATGCCCAAATTAGAGGTTATTGTGGTTTGTATTTGGCTAGTTGAACTGTTCTGGAATTGTGTTTCCCCAGATTCCATTCTCAGAATTGCTCTAGAAGGGTCATAAAAAACATTTTGCATTAGATTTGGAAAGCATAAGTTAAGCGGCAGCCATATTATTTTTATTCTTAGAAGGATAATGCAGGGAATGAGGTACTTTTGCAGGGCACACATTTGGTCACTGATCTGCTGACTCACCTTGCTGGTTTGAGGCAGCAGCCAGCTTTCAGAAAGTTAAGAAGTATAGGAAAGAAAATGAATATCTAGTACTGATAATATATTGTTTGTTGTTTGTTTTATAATGGACAGATGGATAGTGGAAATGAAGCATATTATTAAAAAATGTGATGAGGAATTTAAGTCATAATTAAAGAACGGTCTGGCTAGAAAGGATAACAAATACCTTTATGCAAAGCTGTCATTGGTCTTAACAGCCTGGCAGCCTTAGAGCTGGAAGCACCTTTAAGAGGCCACAGAGTAAAATCTGCCACAGTTTTGCTGGGTTTGTTAAAAATAGACCCAGGTCAGACACATGCCATCCATCAGAATTAAATGGATCACTCAGCACCTGCTTCCTGTACCTGTCTTCAGTTATTCCATGTGCTTTCCCAGATACTGACAGGTCCTTGGCCCTTGCTTTTAGGTATAACAGTGATCTCTGCCCAAAGATTGGGTAATAATCCCTGGAACAAGATATGCAAACCAGGCATATATTTATCATCCCAGGATTGAGCTTCCGTTACTAATGATAGCTATTTTGTACTAAGTCCTCATTCTATGCCAAGCTCTTCCAAAACACATTCCATATTTTATCTCATTTGATCCTGGCAACAGTGGTATAAGACAAGTTCTGGTATTACCCCCATTCTGCATTTAAATAAATTTAGTTGTAAATAAATTAAGAAAAAAAGGTCCGACAGTGACTGGCTGAATAGTAAGGACTTGATCAAGTGCCACCTGACTGTAATGATTGAACTCACTATATTAAATTGCTCTCATGGGCTTCTCAAGGAGAAGTTTGGGGCCAGCTTCTTTCCTAGAGAGACCTCTGGGAATATATGACTGGTTGCTTTGAAATTGAACTCTGAGTGGCCCCTAGATTCTTTGAAACCTTAAAGGAGGGAGATCCTGTAATAACTCCTGTGTAGTTTCAAAGGAAATAGCTAGATTCTATTTTGAAATAAAGGTGACTTATACATCTATGTGACAGAACTTTTATTCTAGAAAAATCATTCAAATGAACCATATAACTAGATAAATGAAAAAGTAGACTCCCCTATTAGAAAAGGTATTCTGGATTCTCTATTATAGCAGTAAAAAATGTTCTGTGTAATAATGGAAAATACGGTCACTGTGATACTTCTCTGAAGACTGACATTTTCTGGAGTTTTTGTTGTTTCTGCTGTTGTTAATAGGGCAAGACTTGACTGTTCTGGCAAACAACAGCTTGTCCTGTGGAGAATTCTGAGGACTCACTGATGGGAAGCTGAATACCAAAAGGCAAAGAAGCTGTTTTCGAGAGAGTCCTTCTGGGACACTGGGTGTAAGCCATGGTGAGCTGGTGGCAAAGGTGGTATATGGAGCTGGAAGAGCCATAGCTGGAAGAAAAAGGCAAAAGGTATATTGACCAGGAGTATGTAGCCATGAAAAGCATGTATGTACTGAAAAACATAGCTATAAATCATAAAAAGCAAAACTGTTAGAAATAGAACTTCATGAAATAATAGATTTCAGCATTTCTAGTAAACAAGTGATACAGATTTCCCCCCCATATAGTCATACAGTATGTTAGCTTGAAAATCAACAAAATGCAAGCAAAATTGATATAAGTTGTAGTACTAGAAGATAATAAAACAAAAATAGAAGTTAAAAGCAGAATGGTCAAAATTAATGTTTTGAAAATAAAAAAATATACTTTTCTCTATTATTTGTATTAAAAAGGAAATCACAACTGAAATTATAGATTTTTTAGAAATGAACCTCACTACATATCAAATCATATGTTAAAATCATACTCAAATTTTATAGCATTAAATACTTTTTAAAAAGTCTGATAATAACTAAAATTTACATTCCCTTCCAGAATCCAGCAAAACAACAAAATAAACTAAGAAAAAAAAATGGGAACCCAAACAAGTGTAATGTGTTGTCATTATATTAAATAAAACTGAATCTAAGCCTACTTTTTTGTTTCCTCTGTTAAACAATATAGAGCACAAGCAAAAATAAGTCAGTCACTTGCTCTAGGAAATACTTGCTCTTAAAAGATAAGACTGAACTAACTAAAATAGCTTTTCAATGGAGACTAATACCTTGTCCAACAATACTCATTTTAAGATCCCCACTTCACGGTGGCCATCAATCCAAAATTATTATTTCTTAAACCCTGCCAAATTCCAGCCAGTTTCCCTCCGGGAAAAACTTGCTTTAAAATCCCAGTCCAGGAACTAAAATCTAATAAACATATCTCTTTCCTTCTTACTTTTCCTTTCTGAGACACTACACTAGTATTCTGTTAAGGTAGTATTCGTTACTGCAGTAGGTCTAATAAACTTAGCTTTCCTTGGCTGATGATATTTCTGGAGGCGTTTTAGAAAGTTAACATTCAATGGAGGAAGAAAAAGAAAATATATAATTAAAAAAATAAACAAGGTGGAAGTGACAAACCTTTCTCATAGAATTTTTCAAATAATATATGGAGACACCCTTCAGGAAGTGGGGTTTAATTCTTGTCCCATCCTTATATCTCCTCCATTAAAGATGTGCTAGACTTGCTGATATCTTTCAAAGAAGTATATAAGAAAAGGGAAAAATGGTAAATTTACAGTGGAGGAATTTTAACCAAATGATGAAAGTTAATATCACCAATGATGCCAGGTAGACATCATTGCCCCCATGATATATGATAAAAAGAGTACTTTCTTCTGTGTTATTCTGTCCCCAAGCCCAGAACCCCAGTCCAATCATGAGAATAGAAGACATATCTATATTTGGTATGTTCAACAGGATACCTGCCCAGTATGCTTCAAGGCTTTCGACGTCATGAAAATTAGGAAAGACAGAGAAAGTCTCGCAGATCAGAGTATCCTGTAGAAATAGAACAGTTTCAAATCTGTGAATTTAAATGAGTGAATCCCTGTAAAAATACCAACAGCATTTTTCACAGATTTAGAACCAACAATCCTAAAATTTATGTGGAACTGCAAAGGACCCTGAATAGCCAAAGCAATTTTGAAGAAAAGCAAAGCTGGAGGTACCACAATTCCAGACTTCAAGTTACATTACATTGCTGTGTTATCAAAACAATATGGTATCAGCACAAAGATTGACCCACAGATCAATGGAACAGAATAGAAAACCTAGAAATTAATTCACAATTATATGGTCAGTTAATCCTCAACAAAACAGGAAAGAATATCCAAAAGGAAAAAGACATTCTCTTCAACAGATAGTATTGGGAAAACTGGTCAGCTACTTGCAAAAGAATGAAACTGGACCACTTTCTTTCACCAAACAAAAAAATAAATTCAAAATGATTAAAGACCTGAATGTGAGACCTGAAATCATAAAAGTCCTAGAAAAAAACACAAGCAGAAAATGTCTCTGACATCAGCCATAGCAACAGTTTTCTAGATAAGTATCCCAAAGCAAAGGAAATAAAAGCAAAAATAAACTATTGAGATAATGTCAAAATAAAAAGCTTCTGCAGAGCAAAAGTAATAATCAACAAAACTAAAAGGTAATCTACAGAATGGGAGAAGATATTTGCAAATGACTTATTTGATAAAGGGTTAATATCCAAAAAATATAAAGAGCTTATACAATTCAACACCCAAAAAACACCAATAATCTAATTAAAAAGGAGCAGAAGACATGAACAGACATTTCTCCAAAGAAGGTGTCCAGATAGCGAACAGACACATGAAAGGATGCTCAACTTCACTTATCATCAGGGAAATGCATTCAAAACTACAGAATGACTAAAATCAAACACATAAGAAACAACATGTGTTGGCAAGGATGTGGAGAAAAAGGAACCCTCTTGCACTATTTTAGGAATGCAAACTGGTGTACTCACTGTGGAAAACAGTATGGAGGGGCCCTCAAAAAGTTAATAATAGAGCTACCTATGATCCAGTAATCATACTACTGGGTATTTACCTCAAAATTACAAAAACACTAATTCAAAGGGATATGTGCACCCCTTTGTTTATAGCAGCATTGTTTACAATAGGCAAGGTATGGAAGAAAGCTCAGATGACGTGGTATATATAATATAATATTATCTAGCCATAGAAAAGAATAAAATCTTGCCATTTGCAATGACATGGGTAGAGCTAGACAGTATATGCTAAGTGAAATAGGTCAGTCAGAGAAAGACAAATACCATATGTTTTCATTCATACGTGGAGTTTAAGAAACAAAACAAACAAGCAAAGGGAAAAAAGAGAGAGAATTGCATAAACAAAACAAACAAACAAAAAACAAACCAAAAACAAAACAGACTCCTAATTATAGAGAATAGACTGATGGCTACCAGAGGGGAGGTAGGTGACTGGAAGGGTGAAATAGATGATAGGGATCAAGGAGGGCACGTGTGATGAACACCTGGTGTTATATGGAATTATTGAATCACTATATTATATCCTGAAACTAATATGACACTGTATGTGATATACTAGAATTAAAATTTGAAAAAGGAAAAAAGAATAATAATAACACTGATATGTTATTTAAAAAGAAACGGAATAGTTTCATGCAATAGGGTAGTCTGGTTTGAATCCTGGAACAAGAATAAGACAATAAAAGAAGAACTGATGAACTCCAAATAAGTCTGGAGTTTAGTTATAGCAATGTTCAAATAAAAGTATTAAAAAAAAAAAGTATTGAAATAAAAGACAAGTTCCTTGATTAAAAAAAAAAAAAAGCATCCGATAATTCTCATTAAAAACAGAGAAAAGGGGGTGCCTGGGTGGCTCAGTGGGTTAAGCCTCTGCCTTCAGCTCAGATCATGATCTCAGGGTTCTAGGATCAAGCCCCGCATTGGGCTCTCTGCTCAGCAGGGAGCCTGCTTCCCCCCTATCTTTCTGCTTGCCTCTTTGCCTACTTGTGATCTCTCTCTCTGTCAAATAAATAAATAAAATCTTAAAAAAAAAAAAAAAAAAACAAAGAGAGAGAGAGAGAAATCAATTGCTGCTTGTAAAGGGACATCACCAAAGGTCAGAATTGATTTTGAAATGACAGAGTTTGGAACTTTATTCTATGTATTGGAAATTTAAATGAAAATTTTAAATTTCCTTAAAAATTATCTAAAATACCAGAACTCAATCAATTATGTTTTAAAGATAATGTAATCAGTAACGAGATATAGATGAAGGGGAATAAAAACCTACCATCAGTAAAGGATAGGTTATATGATTTCTACATAGGAAATAGAAGACATTCAAATAAACTATTAGAACTAGTTGGAGTACTAACACGTATCTATAGGTTTTTTTTGTGGGTTTTGTGTGTGTGACACTCAGTAAAACAGTATTAGGAGAAAAAAGTCCAATTAATGAAAAAACAACTACAAAAATATGTGGAAATATTCTAAATATTGAAATGCTTAAGATTTTTGTGAAAAATAAAAGCCTTTATTAAATAACTAAAGTAAAATATGCACAAATTCAAGGTTACCAGATATATGCCAAATGAATCTGTATATCCAATACAACTCTAATCACAGTCATAAACAATGAACACTGAAATTGATTAACTATTTCCAGAATTTATCTGGAAGAGTGAATGTGTAAGGAAAACCATGAGTATATTGAAATGATTTACTCAGAGTGGTGGGATGTCTCTGGTAGATAACAAACATGCTATACAGTTATATTAATTAAAACAGAGAAAGAGTCTTATTTATGTATAACTACAGCCATGCTTAGTCGCTAAGTGGCAAAATTCACAGTAAAAAGTATGGATTAATGGCCATTATTTATTAGCAAGTCATCAAATCTGTGAGAAAATATTTAAACTACATACCAGAACAATGAACAAAGAAAGTGAAAGTAATTCAGAGAAGAAAAAGTAAGTAAGAACAACAACTATATAAAAAAAAAAGTCAAATTGTTGATATGGAAATATATATGAAAACAATGAAATTCAAAATTTCTCTATTTGGTTAACTTTTTTTTTTTTCCTGAAAAAGCAATGATTAGTGAATGTGACAATGTGGGGAAACACACAGTTGATGAAAAGTAAGTTGAAGGGCAAAGTACCTTCTCCTACCAACATTTGAAATGTGTAGCTGTTTTATCTCAAAAATTCCACTTGCAGAATTTAATCCTTTAGAAATTCTCCCAGTTAGCTCTTCATTATTGCATCATTTTGGGAAAGAAAGAAAGTCTTCCTATATCTTATTAATATGAATATGGTTTAATAAAGGGAGGTACATTTACAAGCTGGGAGTAGCTGGCTGCTTTAAGAATGAGATGTTCTGGTGTGCAAGGACACCCATGACATTTTGTTTGTGGGGATAAGAAAAAAGCTGCTGAACAGTATATGGAGTCAAGTTTCATTTTGTAAAAATAAATATATTCTTGTGTCTTTTTCCTATACACACCAATATGTATACATATACATACATATATACACTTGCATGTACAAATTCTAAATTGTACACTGCTGTGCATTCACAGATTATAGCTAGTGTGGAAGCACTTTAAGGAATAGGTATGGGGACGCCTGGGTGACTCAGTTGGTTAGGCAGCTGCCTTCGGCTCAGGTCATGATCCCGGCGTCCTGGGATCGAGTTCCGCATTGGGCTCCTTGCTCAGCGGGGAGCCTGCTTCTCCCTCTGCCTCTGCCTGCCATTCTGTCTGCCTGTGCTTGCTCTCTCTCTCTCTCTGATAAATAAAATCTTTTTTAAAAAAAAAGGAATAGGTATGATAAATTTACTTTTAGTTTATACATGTTATATTTTCAATGAGCAGTCAGTCTCTTCTTAAGTTTATACATGTCATATTTTCAATGAGCAGTCAGTCTCTTTTTAAGGTTACATATTCTAAGCTATAGGCCAGTGTTACCAGAAGCTTGATACTATCCACACCCTGCCCCAGTAAGATTGGATGCTCCTGCTGTTGCTGCATCATTTATCACTCTATACCTGAATGCTTTCAATGTAAGCTGCATTCAATGCCAGCTGCAACACAGGAGGGATATCATGACAACAAAACACTCTTAATGCTTAATTCAATGTAAAATGATTAGTAAATGTTACACAATGAAATGACTCAAAAAAGAATGAGTGAATGAATGATTCAACAGGAGAAAGAATGAATTAAAAAATAAAATAAGGTAACAGGAAATAAAGAAAAAGGAGTATGATATAATTAGAAAGTTACCATTTCCTGTAAAGGACAAAGAAATGGAATAAAATTTAAAAAGTAGGCTAAGCATCAAAATTTCAAAGGGCAGTAGTAATAGCTCTTTGATATTGGTGGAAATTACTTGCATTTTTGTCTATTTTGCAAACAAAGTGATTTCTTTTTTGCTGTAACAGTTAAGTTGAGTAGCTGCAACAAAGATTTTGTGGACTGCAAAGCCTAAAATATTGATTATCTGGACCTTTACAGAAAACATTTGCTCACTCCTGATCTTAATTAATTAATTAATTGTGTCTGCCCAGTCACTGTATAAATACCTAGAAACCATAGGCAGTACATGTAGATTACAGTGGCATTCCTTAAACTTGAATGTAAATGATCTTTTTCAGCCATGAAAAATATTTTCTGAGGCCATGAATAATGGTTTAAATTACTTTTTAAAAAATCTTTTTCATGTGTCTGTTGGCCATCTGGATGTCTTCTTTGCAGAAATGTCTGTTCATGTCACAGACTTGTACCCCTGGGGATAAAAATATATGTTTATAAAAAATAAAAAATTATATAAAAAAATAAATAAATAAAATCTTTAAAAAAAATCTTTTTACATTTTTATTTTTTTAACAATTTTATTTATTTATCTGACTGACAGAGCACAAGCAGGAGGAGTGGCAGGCAGAGGGAGAAGCAGGCTCCCTGCTGAGCAAGGAGCTTGACGTGGGACTCGATTCTAGGATCCGGGTATCACGACCTGAGCCGAAGGCAAACGCTTAACCAACTGAGCCACCCAAATAAGATATGCTTATCTGAATAAGCATATAACTAAGTATATATATATATATATCATTATATATTTTTGTTATACATATTACTGAATGAAGAGGAAAATTAAACTATTCTATTTGAGAACTTATAGATTAACAGAATATGTTTGCACACTTTCATTCTGATTAAGAAATACTGACTGACCCATACCATGGTGAAAATATTTCAAAAGAAAGGAAGTACAGGTTATTGGTAATTCAGAAAAAGCACAGATGGAAGATACTATAATGTTACTTAGTGGTGGAGCAGCTTTTATTTCAGATGTCCAAAATTTGAGCAGAGAATCAAAAACAAGTCTATTTCAACAAAATCCACTCTTCTATAAGCAACCTAACAAATTTAATAAAAAAGAACATTAATAGTCAATTCTGCATCATACAGAATTATGAGGGAATTGAACAGAATATGGAAGATATGTTTCCTGTACTGTAAGCCAACCTAAAAATTATACAAAAATTACTACATTAAATGGCTATGTAGTACAGGATTTCACATCTATATATGAATAACTGCCAAAACACCTGGCAAAAATAATCAATACTTTAAAAGTTCTGAAGGAGTTTGATTAATTAGAAGAAATGAAATAATGTAAAGGAATTTGCTATAGCAAAAATTCTTATAATAATAAGCCACAGTAAAATTCCAATTTCTACAATGCCAAATCCATGAACAAAAAAAAATTGGTCAAATTATTATATTTCATCAAGAATGGGTCATTATAAAATTTTAACTTACACTAAGACATATTTTGATGCTCCTTAACATCTTTAGAGATGCTTAATATAGATAATTATTTATAAGATCATAGAATTTTATTTTGTTTAATTTTTATTTTATTTATTTATTTTTAAATTATATTTATTTATTTGACAAAGAGAGACACAACAAGAGAGGGAACACAAGCAGGGGGAGTAGGAGAGGGAAGAGCAAGCCTCCTGCCAAGGTGGGAGCCCATGGATCATAGGATTCCAGCTTGATCCCAGGATCCCAAGTTCATGACCTGAGCTGAAGGCAGATGCTTAATGACTGAGCCACCCAGGTGCCCCAAGATTATAGAATTTTAAAATAATTAGGAAATTATGATTCTTCTAAATGATGCATTTCTTATTTGAACATGTTCCAGGTACCAACAATCTCTACTTTTTAACTAACTGTTCTAGAATAAGCCATAGAATTTTTGTCTGACATGAGGATGACTAAAAATGATGATTTGGACTCAATTCTAGGTTACTTTTATTTTCTTTGAAAGTAGAAAATAAACAGAGTGGTGAATGTAAATAAGATAAGAAGGTAGATGGATATGATGACATACTTTGCCTCTCGCAACTCATAAAGGTGCTTCAGAGTCTGGTGGTCTTGGTTAACCACCAGATATGAGATTTTGCTGAGTCAGAGTAGAGATCTATGGTCTCACTGCCTTTTATGTCCCCAACAATCATGTTAGTACCCAGAAGCAAATTACATTATCCTAAAAGATAGTAATGCCATTATTCAAGAAGTTGCATTCTCCAACCCTTTAAGATTTATTTATTTATTTTGGGAGAGAGAAAGGGAGAACAAGGCACGGGGAGGGCAAGAGGGAGAAAGATAATAAGAATCTTCAAGCAGACTCCCCACTGAGTATGGAGATTGACACAGAGCTCTATCTCAATAGCCTTAGATCATGACTTGAGCCAAATTCGAGAGCTGGATGTTAAACGACTGAGCCTCCTGGGCACCCCTAGGACGTTCACTTTTATGCACAGTTAGGCATAGCCAGGCCTATTCTACCAAGAATACTAGGCTTCCCGGATTACCAGTACATGAAAAATTTACTTATGAAACAAAGGGAAAATGCAGGTGCAAAGAATAAGGATAATGAATAAGAATAGCAATGATACATTTTTAAATAAAGAGACTCCTAACATTTTGACAAAAATTATGCTTTTGATTATCCTATCAAAGATTACTCTGCAAGTTTTAATGACTTTGAAGTTTTCTTAATAGTCCATATAATAGACTCTGGAAATTTAGTAAGCAAATAAATTTTGTTATCACAAATGCAGTAATGACCACATTCATATCAATAAATGATATATGAACTCCATCTGATAGGGGAGCCTCTTTTGGATTTCCCCTTCCTTTCAGAATAGACTGTGGCACATTATAAAATAGATTCCCTTTAGTTCATGACTTGTTCAGTTGCAAATTCATGTAAACTACAGGACCAGTTTGGCACCTGCTGTGATCATGAGTCTACTGCTGTTTCTCTAATCAGAAAACATTCCTATTAGATAAACCATCTGGCTTGAAAAGCATCCCCTTTGCATTCAAAATGGTGTTGTTAGAATTCAGCCAAAGTATATTTTAAAAGGAAAGATGTGTCAGCAAGACTAGTCTATTTACTAATGGAATAGCCCTCTATTAAAATACCATTTGTGGAATAAAAACCGTAGAATGAAAATATCGCACAACATGAATATGTTCTAGTTACATGTGAAAATGCGGGTGGTGGCAACTTTTCCCTAAGGCCATCCACTGAAATCTGTCGAAATTTAGTCAGTCATCATCTGGTCAGAGCCAGCTAAATTGCATGTTATACTGATTGCAATTATTTTCATTGAAGTGTGACGTATGAACATTGCTTCTTTACCTTTGGGAACTACGTTACTATTTGGTTTTCAACTGAATTATATATTCCTGTGGATATGAATCATTTTTATTTATGTTCCCATTCTTTAGGTCATATGTATTTTATATAATTTAGTCAAATAATAACAATATAATTCTCCTTTGGAAACAATTCATAGGGACCTAAAATATCTAATCTTAATATTTTGAGTGAATTTGGGCCACTACTAACAGGAAAAATAAAATATTGCAAATGAGACTCTTAAAGTTAATTTAAAGCTTAATAATATGCCAAAAGAAGTGCTGTTCTTTGATTTTTTTCCAATTAATGTATTTATAAAAATTTTATTGTATGCCTTGGTAAGATGTTCTTAGTTTTATTTCAAAGAACAGAGACCTGGTTTCTGCCTTCAAGCAGCTTACATGTATTTGAAGAAGAAAAACTAATATATAAAGTAACTGCCTAGTCATGAGAGAGTGCCTGTGGATTTTTGAGATTCAGTTGAAAATATAAAGATCAGAAAAGGAAAAATCAGAATGGTGGGAGTAGAATTTAGAATTGTTTTGGTGCTCAAGTTGGTGATGGAAGGCTAGAAGGCAAAAAGGCAAGACAACTTGGAGGGAACCCAAATGGAAGAGAAAAAATGTAGACTACAGGTAGAGTGATCTTTTGTACAGCATGCAGTGGGATTTGCATTTGGACATGTCAAACTTAAGGTCTTCATAGCCATTTAGAGTCCTTGAATAGGAGTCAAATAATTTAGTATTTGTCCACATGAGTCAGTAATTTCATTTTGTGCTTTTATTTTCTCAATTGGACTGTAAGCTCCTTGCCCACAGGGCATAGGTTATATTCGGAACACATAATAACTTATGATGCCTTGAACACTGTGGCATTCACATGGTATTTTTCCAAAGAATGAATGTTTGAATGGGAACATAATAAATACTAGTTGTGTGTATGTGTGTGTGTGTGTATGTGTGTGTGTGAGAGAGAGATTAAAAGCCCCTCTGTCATTTTCTGCTAAAGATCTAACAACTTTTTATATTGTCAATGTCTGAAGGGAGTATGATGTAACTTTATTACATTAATGTAAAGATATGATTATTGCTAAAATGAAAGAAATTGTAAGGATGAAATTGAAAGATCCCTGAGAATTACCTTTTTCATCCTATCTTGTTATCATTTCCTCTTTCTGCCGGCTTTAAATTCACACCATTAAAATCACTCTTTTGGAAACTACAACAGATGTGAAATCATTGTCTCCGGAAGGCTACCAAGTACATGCTATGTATTTTTGGAACTGTTATGTATTATCTGGATCTAGAAATAGGTGCTGGAATATATTGCCATCACACTATTAATGGGGACATTTTCATCAGATTTAGTTAGGTACCAACTTTGAAAGCAGAGAGTAGTCTTTTGCTTTGAAAGAAAATGATGAAGTACAGTTAAATTTTAGTAGGCAGGAAAAAAGTTATTAATTCTAGGCCTTAGGAGGAAGCACCATAACTAACTAAGCATAAGGAGAGGCAAACTGTCAAAACAGGTCTACCTGTATATGCAGTGTGTGTGTGTATGTGTGGGTGGGTGTGTGTACATAGACACTGGTGTGTGTTATGTAAAAGTTCTGTCACTTATAAATTATCTAGAAAGTACAAAAATAATTAATGAAATAATAACTAATGCATTTATATTAATACATAATTATTTTAAATAATATATTTTGTCTCAATATAAGAATACCTTAAGAGCTGGTATTCAATAAAATTAGTCAGTGGGTGCCTGGGTGGATCAGTCTGCATCTGACTCTTGATCTTAGCTCAGGTTTATTTATTTTTTTTTAAGATTTTATTTATTTATTTGAGAGAGAGACCATGAGAGGGGGGAGGGTCAGAAAGAAAAGTAGACTTGCACACTGAGCAGGGAGCTCGGCGCTGATCATGACCTGAGCTTCAAGCAGTCACTTAATCAACCAAGCCACCCAATGACCCCTCAGCTCGGGTTTTGATCACAGCATTTTGAGTTCAAGCTCCGTGTCATGGAGCCTACTTTAAAAAAAAAAGTTAGCCAAAATCCTAATGCCAATTAGATATATCTCTTAATAAAACTGGCATAAGCCACTTGTGGTTTATTTACATATGTCAGGTACTATGCCAAGTGTTTATATTAATATTTTACATTTTTTTATAAAACATTTTATTTATTTATTTGAGAGAGAGCATGAGTAGAGGGAGAGGCACAGAGGGAGAAACAGACTCTCCACTGAGCAAGGAGCCCAATCAAGTCTCAGTCCCAGGACTTGAAGATCATGACCCGAGCTGAAAGCAGACGCTTAACTAACTGAGCCACCCGGGACCCCTGATTTTATAATTTGTTTCTAATTTATAATCATATTTATAAATTATTTATAATTAATTTATTTTACTCAAGTATAAAATTTATTTTGTACTCCAGTGGTTTTTTATAGATGAGGAAACTGTCACAGAGAAGAGGGGGAGCCTCTGTGATGTCATACAATGGGGCATACAAATTTAATCACCCTGTATCCCAGATGTTATGAAGGCAAGTCTAGAAGGAAAGGAGGAAGAGAGTGACTTGTAGGGTTGTTTCTGTTGTTATGGTTGATGTTTTCCAGATCTAGTGGACTTCTTACTATTTAATAAAATACAATCAGTAAAGTTGCTGGAGTGAGCAGCAAGTGTTGCCAAGCGTTAAAGGCAAGATTTCTTAAAAGTGACCCGTAAACCCGGAAGTGTGGACCTCACTCACAGCATACACATCAGTGTCAGTAGAGTTTCAGGGCCTTATTAAATACTCACAAGAACGTAACATTGGATTCTTCTGATCTCACCAAAAAGAAATGGACAAAATGTAAAAGTGTTAATGAATGAGCAATCAAAATAAATCAAAATAAATACATAAATTGAAATTTAAGTATTTATTTGAGAGGGAGAGAGCCAGTGGGAGAGAAGCAGAGGAAGTAGGAGAAGGAGAGAGAATCTGAAGCAGATTCCTCGCTGAGCATGGAGCCCACTATGAGTCTCAATCTCATGACTGCAAGATCATGACCTGAGCTGAAACCAAGAGTCAGACGTTGTGTATTTGTGTGTGTGCGTGTGTGTATTTTTCTTTCTTTATTTATTTATTTTTAAAGATTTTATTTATTCATTTGACAGGTAGAGATCACAAGTAGGCAGACAGAGAGAAAGGAGGAAGCAGGCTCCTTGCCAAACAGAGAGCCTAATGTGGGGCTCGGTCCCAGGACCCCAGGATCATGACCCGAGCCAAAGGCAGAGGCTTTAACCCACTGAGCCACACAGGCACCCCTGTATTTGTATTTTTAAATCATTGTGGATTCTGTGCAATCCCAAGCAGAATAGTATAGTGGTTAACATCATGGTCTCTTGTATAAGTACTTGATTTTGAATTCTACATCTGTCAATTTCTAGCTGTGACCTAGGATAAGCTACTCAACCTCTTTGTGCCTCAGTTTTCTCATCAAGGGTCAGTTTCACGGTTACATGAGTTAAGTACTTAAACATTTAGAGTTGTGCCTGACACACAGTGAGCATTAAATATTGTTAGTCACTATTATTTTTGGTTTTTATGTAGGTACTCTTAGGTGAGATAGATGAATACATTGATTATTTTAAGTCACTGACTCTTACCTGTGAAAAAGTGACATCAAAGAGGTGACATATCAAAAGAAGAAGGAAGAAAAGAATTTTCTCTATCTAAACCTTCCTGAAAATTCTGGTAAGTCCTATCCTTCCCCACCCCTACCCTGCCCCATGCCTTGAGCCCTATCCTAAATCTAGCTGAGAATCATATGTTCTAATGAGAGATCTTACAGGACCTTCTGGAAAATGTGAATGGTATGGAGACAGAAGAAGATTAGAATCATTGATATAAGTAGGGTTGGATCATATAAACTTAGCTGCCCAAATAATAGCTTTTTTCATTCAGGTTTTTTACTTGTTTTATTAAACAAGCATTGAACCTTGCTGTGATATGTAATCCTCAATAGTGAGTGTAATATCCATTTTAAGTGTCTTCAGCATGAATCTCCAAGTGAGAAGCTGCTGTTACATAGCAGCTCTGGGATTGGAAAATGTGTCTTTTGAAGGAAGGAATATTATCTCTTTGTTGGCAAGAGTTTTATACAACTGATTGTCTCCTTGTCTTTCTAAAAATAATGAACATACATGTTTTAAAATATGATAGATGAGAGAAATAAATTACCAAAAGCTTGTAAGGAGCATAATCTCCTGTAAGAGAAGTAAGGTGCCATGAAATGACAATTATAGTATGACTTTGTGTTCACTCTTTTCACTTAGATAAAAATATTTTTTGCATTATCACAAAAGAAAACTGTGAATATGTTTACACATGCATGGTCGATATCATAGTTTAGTATTTAGTTTGTAAGAGATTTTTATTAGTATCTGTTGTTGGTTAAATTGTTTCCCAGAAAGGTAAGGTGAAGTTCTAACCCCTCGTACTTGTGAATGTGACCTTATTTAAAAATAGGGCTTTTGCAGATGTGGTCAATTCAAGATATGGTCATAGTGGGTTAAGCTGTCCACTAAATCCAATGAGTAGTGTTTCTTATATGCAGCAACATGTTTGGAGACAGATACACACACAAAAGGAAGATGGCCATGGGAAGTAGAGGCAGAAATGGAAATGATGTAGCTATAGCCAAAGATGCCAAGGATTGCCCACAACCATCACAAGCTATGTAGAGGCAAGAAAAGATTCTTTCCTGGAACCTTCAGAGACAACATGATCTGGCTGACATCTGGATTTCAGATTTTTTTAGTCTCCAAAACTGTTGGAGAATGAGTTTCTTTTGCCTTAAGCCATCGGTTGGTGATGATTAGTGGTTGCAACCCTAGGAAACTAACAGTGGTTTGTATCATCCTTGACACTTCAACGACAATGGCCTTCTTTCAAATCCTCAAACACACGAAGTATTGACCTGGCTTGAGGTGTACAGGCTGTTCACTTTACCTAGAATGCTTCCTAAGGTACCTCCATGTCTTGCTTTTGCTTTTCATTAAGGAATTGCACAGACCAGAGACCTTCCCTGAGGACCTTAATGAGAGCAGCCATTTACTCTCTACCACATCAGCTTAATTTAATTCCCACATAAGAATTATATTGGATATTTTTCTTTTCTTTTCTGTGTGGGTTTAGTTATTTTTTGTTCATATACCATTAAAATATAAATTATAGTGGTGCCTTCGTGGCTTAGTCATTAAGAGTCTGTCTTCGGCTCAGGTCATAATCCCAGAGTCCTGGGATCGAGCCCCAAATCTGTGCTGAGCAGGGAGCCTGCTTCTCTCTCTCCCTCTGCCTGCCCCTCCCGCTACTTGTGCTCAATCTCCCTCTGTTAAATAAATAAATAAAATCTTTAAAAATGAATATAAATTATATGAGAACAATTTTATGTATTTGTTTAGTAACCAGAATAGAATCTGTAGGACATAAGCATTCAATAAACCATGAATGAATGAAGTCATAAGTTTTTACCTCTTGAATAGAATATTTTGATGTCATAGGACAAGGCCTTGAAATATATTGTTTCAGTTTGTAAACAGCTATTTTACACATCTGCCATGACATTTGTGGTATTTTATTTCTTCAGTTAGTAAAAATGAGCTTGCAAAAAATTCTTTCATAGATATTCTTTTACATCTGAATGACTAGCATATATTGCTACTAATCAAGGCTAAAAAGTACTTTTTCCACTGTGTGGTTACTCTTAATTTTTCCAAGTTAGCTACTGACAGGAAAATAAGCTTTAGTAAGTTTTCCTTCTTTTAGCCAACAAATTCCTAGAGGCAGAGGTCGATATATTCTGCAGTGTTTACTTGTCAAGAAAATAGAATATAATCTGATTTGCTCTTTTTCAATAATCTTAATGTAGTCAGGCATAATGCATGAATATGGAATAGTGTGCTTATGAAGGAAGATGATGGGTTGGATGGAACTGAGAACTTCTCTGATTTCTTCTCCAGGCGATGTTTTTCATAAATATTTCCAACACAAATGACCTCCTCTATTTGACAATTTTGGGTGAATTCTCGACTATAATTTTATACAGTATGATATTAACAACCTCCCTAAAATGTTGTGGGCTTTTTAGATGCTCTTTAGACTTTAAATGACCAATACAAGTTTTTGTTGTTATCTTTGATATTCATCTTAATTTGTTTTGGGATTGTTTTATTATTTATTTATTTACTTATTTAAATATTTTATTTATTCATTTGACAGAGAGAGAGAGAGAGAACACAAGTAGGCAGAGTGGCAAGCAGAGGGAGAGGAAGAAGCAGGCTCCCCACTGAGCAGGAAACCAAATGTGGGGCTTGATCCTAGGACCTTTAGATCATGACCTCAGCCAAAGGCAACTACTTAGCTAACTGAGCCACCCAGGCACCCCGGGATTGTTTTTAAAACAATTAGTTCAGATTTGCAATAACCTAGAGATTTGTATCTTGTTTTGTCATGTTGCAAGTTTGATTTATGTGCATTAATTATGTTTGTTATGTCTTTTAAATGATAGCTTGAGATCGTTCTCCAACATTTTTCTTTTTTAAAAAATGTTATTTTTTTCTAATTAAAAAATGGGCAGAAGACATGAACAGATCTTTCTCCAAAGAAGGTATCCAGGGAGCCAAAAGACACATGAAAAGATGCTCAACATCAGTCATCATCAGGGAAATGCAAATCAAAAGTACAATGAGATATCCTCTCACACCTTATCAGAATGGCTAAAATAAAAAGCACAAGAGAAAAGGGAACCCTCTTGCACTATTGGCAGGAATGCAAACTGGCACAGTGACTATGAAAAACAGTATGGAGGTTCCTCTAAAAAATTAAAAATAGGGGCACCAGAATGGCTCAGTCACTAAGCATCTGCCCTTGGCTCAGGTCATGATCCTGGGGTCCTGGGATGGAGCCCTGCTTCAGGCTCCCTGCTCAGCAGGAGCCTTGCATCTCCCTCTACCGCTCCCCCTGCTTGCATTTCCTCTCTCATGGTCTCTCTCTCTGTCAAATAAGTAAGTAAGTAAGTAAATAAATAAATAAATAAATAAAATCTTTTAAAAAATTAAAACCAGTCATTGTAGAGCCCTCAATTCTTCCTGCTCTGCTCAGATCTGGCTGATTGCCTTCTCATCATTAGCTTACAGCTCAAATATCCCATCTACAGAAATACCAGTCTCCAACTTCTTGTCTAAACTATTTTCTTTCACTGCCATTTTCTGTAACAGACAACTCTTTACCCTATTCATTTTAAGCAACACCCTGAGTTTTTAGACCCACCTTGGATAGCCACATGTTTCAGAGGATGTGGACTCCAGCCCCACTAATCTAAATCTGATGGATTAAAATCTTTACAAGTCAAACTCAATGGTTTTCAACCAGGACAGAGTCCTGCACACAAAAATGTTAATATTCTTGTTCTGAGGTTAAAAACCATTTTTGTAAATCAGTTATGGTATTTTGAGTATATTTTGAGTGATTTGGTGTAACAATGGGCATAGGTTGAATTCGCTAAATGAAAAATGAAAGAAAAATTATTTATGGGAATCTGAGAAATGTTCTTTGTCTTAAAAGAGGGATGAAAGAAGAAGATCTAACTTCTCAACAATCAGCTGGGCATTGTTGTATAAGATTGTGAACTATGGTACTGTTGCAACTATCTTATGTTTAGGGAGGTAAAAGCCTGAGGGGGGGGGGGGGGGGAAAACAACTCAGGATGACAGAGAAAAAAGACAGACAGAATCAGAATCTAAATGGCATTAAGTTAGGTAACTCTTGCACCACATGAAATCTAATTTTTGTTTGTTCTGTTTTTTTGTTTTGTTTTGTTTTAATGTGAGGTAACAAATCTCACTTTTACTTAAGCCATTTAAAGATTTAAAGTTGGGTCTCATGTTAATTGCCTACCAAAGTATCTTAATTGATATGTTTTCTAGTTCATTACCCTGACCAGTTATCTTAATGCAGGCAATAAAATCTGAAATTACTTTGTTTATTTATGCATTTCCTTTTTTTTTTGTCTTTATTTTCCTGCATTAAAAAAAAAAAAAAGAACATTGTTTTATGTTCATTTCTGACCCAATGCCTGGAATTTGTTTGGCATATTGAATGAATATGTAAAAATATATGATGAATACATTCAATATATCAAATATATTTCCTAAATGTCTAAAGGTAAGCTTCTCTGTGCTCATTTACTATCATAGCTTTAGTTTCAGCTTTTTCCAGGAATGCTTTAATACTCTCTATTAAAATATATTTTTCCACAATTCATACTCTATCAATTCATCTTCCACATTGCTATTAAGGTAGAAAAGATCTTATCTGCTTAAAATCTGTCTATGGTGCTCTATTACCTACCAAGGCAAATTAATACTCTATTGTATGTAGACATCAGGCCTCTACTTATTTACCCAGCCTGTCTGCCTCTAGCTGTCCTACCGTCACAGCTAAGATCTCAGATCTCTTCTGACAACAAACCAGTTGTAGTAGGCAGAATTCCAAGATGGTTCATAAGATTTCTACTTCCTGGTATGCACATTTTTTGTAATACTTCCCTCTAACTCAATCAGGTGAGCTCTTTGGGTCAGAGGTGGAAGAATCTAGAGACAGTCAGCCAAATCAGATGTCTTCCTGACCACAGGAGACTTCGGTTCTGTCACCACAAGTGTTTGAGTTCAGCCAACAACCTGAATAACTAGAAAGCAGACCTAAAACTCCAGAGAACCCCAGCCAGGCTGACATTTTGACTGGTGCTTTGTGAGACACTAAGCAGATAATTCACCCAAGACATACCCAGAACTCTGACCTATGCAACTATGACATATAATATGGGTGTTGTTGTTTTGAGCTGCTAAATTTGTGGTCATTTATTGTGCAGCAATAGAACATTAATACATCATGCTTGCTTAATCTTATTTACCTTTCACTCATTGTTCTCTCTAATTTCAGTCCATGTCTGCCTGGTAGGTACCTAACTTATATCCTTCAAGATCCAATGTACCCATTGCTTCATTTAGAAATCCTCCAGCAAAATCCTTCTGCAAAACACCTTTCTCCTAACTCCAGCTTGTTTTGCCATGCCTCATTTTCCCCCTCACTGGTTTTCATTGTTCTAACATTTCCTCTCTCACAGGTCTATTATATTAGAACAGTAGTGTTCTCATTTTGAACTGAAGCTATGACCTCCTGTCTTGGCAAGACCAATGCCATACTGGAATGAGATTATCAGGAATCTTCTGATAAAATCATACCCTAGATATGCTGAAGATATTTGATTGATTCAACAGCAATACCTCAAGTTTTTGTGAGGGTGTGATATCAGTGTTACTGTCATTCAGATTTCTCCCAACACAAACCCTCAGCAGACTAATGACTGACTGAGCCCACAGATGACAGTGGACATACAAGGTAACATCAAAATTTTAGGAACTGACTTGTGATTGACAAAGCATAATAATAACATCTTTGTTGCTTTCAATTCTTCTCTTTGAAATTATTCTAAGACAATGAGAATTACAAGAAAGAGATGAGAAATACAGCTCCATCTTTGATGACAATAAAACTATCTGTAACCCTAAAAATATATGAAAAATGCTTGGCTATCAAATTCAATGGCAATAATAATAGAATGCAAGAAAATGCTGAAAAAAGAAATCTACAGCTGCGCCATCAGTTAATGCTGGCATAGAGAATGTTCCAATGCAGGTGGTCATCCCAAGGAGTAAAATATCACTAACAATTGTGTTTTTTCAATGGTTTGATGGGCTGTGGCAACTTCTCTAGATTTTGTTTATCATCACAGAGAAATAAAGAGAGGAGGTGGAAGAAGCACACAAATATGGCAAATGTACAGAAAGCCATCTGCCAGGGATACCAGATAAAGGAAAGCCTTTCAGCTGTAAGCAGTCCTGCAACTATTTCAGCTGGGAGAAGTAAAAGCTAAATAATCCCTCTCTGTCTCTGTATATTTCTCTCTATGTGTGTGTATATGTGCACATGTGTTTGTGTAAATCATAATCACACACACACATAAGCTCAAAACCTTGTGTCATAATAAATTTCTCTATGGACTGGGGAAAAATCCACACATAAGCTCAAAACCTTGTGTCATAATAAATTTCTCTATGGACTGGGGAAAAATCCTGGTAATCTATCAGCTTTTTACTCTAATATCACATAAGCCATCTCCTACCAAGGGATGGTGTTATAGACAGAATTCACTTTATGCACAGTTAATTAATATTTTAAAAATATTCTACTAAGCATCTACAAATATTTCTACAAGTTAAAAATTAAGGAATATACAAAAATGCAAGCGGCAAATTAGGAAGACAGAAAAATGTCACCTTGGGGGAGATACAAAATTTTTAACACACTGTGTGAAAATACATAATTTAAAGTAGGAGCTCGAGGAAGAGAAATGAAAGAATGAGGAAGACATTGGATATAGGCATACATACATACATACATACATACACCAATCTCCAGAGCTCAAGAGACAAGAAAAAGAGAGAATGAAATCTTCAGAGAAAGGAAATCTTTGCAGAAAACATCTAAGAGAAATAAATAGAGTCTGCTGGAAACATAGTGGACAGTCAGATTGGGATTGTAGACCAAAATGGAATTTAAAAGAGAATGAAAAGAATTAAAGGAATTAGCATTGGTTGACAAATAAAAAACCCAAAACATATCCAACATAGATATAATTGGTATACTTGAATAATAAAACTGAAAGGAAATAAGAATTTCAATATATAAATAAAAGATTTCTAGAATTATATAAAAAAAAAAAAAACCTTGTAGATTGACCAGAAAAGCTTTAATGCATACACTAAATAAGAAAACTATGTCAAGGTAAAACTGCAACAATGTGTATTATACTTCCTGGAATTCAAATTTAAAAGAATAATCTTTCAGGCTTTGAGGACAAAGATGTCTAAAGTGGGTAAAGAACAGAAGACTTCACATATCCCCAGCTCTTTTCAATTTCTCTGCCTTTCTCTCTTGCCTTTTTTTTTTTTTTAAATTTTATTTATTTACTTGACAGAAAACACACAAGCAGGGAGAACAGTGGGCAGAGGGAGAGGAAGAAGCTGGCTCTTCACAGAGTAGGTAACTCAATACTGGGTTCAATGCCAGGGCTCCAGGATCATGACCTGAGCCAAAGGCAGGTAGGTACTTAACTGACTGAGCCATCCAGGCTCTTTTCAATTTCTCAAGCAAAGAAAACCTGAGTCTTCTTTACTCAGTCAAAATTTCATTCCTGATAGACAATTTCCAACACACAAGAGTTCTGAGAAAAAAATTCTAGATGGCAAATTGACCAATATAGTAGTAAACATAGACACTAAGGCAAAAGATTGGCAATGATCACTGGGCTCATTTAATTGCAGGACTAAAGCTAATCCAATTGTGGAAATTATATGTATAAATAGACTATCATAAACCATCACTTTTATCAAGAAGTAAATGGAAGAGAAGGGAGAAGTATTAAACTAATTTAAAAGCACCAAAGAGACCAATAGCAACACACAAAAAAAGAGCAAGAATATGGTATTAATATCATATTAATTCAAGACAAAAGCACTATAATAGCAAGGATTTCAATTCATAAAAGTTTCACAGTCACATAGAACAATGTATGAATAAATACAAAACCCAAACTCATGAAATAAAAACTATAAGGAAATTTTCAGTAACATTTTGGGAGTTAGATTTTTAATTAATTTTTCTCTTTTGCTGGTGGCATTTCAAGTAGACCAAAGATAAATACAGCTATGGAAGTCCAAAATTATGTAATATATAAAGTGTATCTAGTTGATATAGATCTTCAGAAATAGACCTCAGATCTTTACAGAGAATCATTTTCCTAGGAAATTGAGGTTCCATAATCAAAGGTTCTCACTAAGTACCCAAAAATGTAGGTATGGTATATTATCAGTTACATGTGCATTATACAGGGATATTCAAATCACAGTTTCCAGAAGAGTTTGAAGGATACAGGAAATTATAAAGTCTTACTTGAGAATTTAGGGAGGAAATATTTCTGAAAGACCTGATAACATCCTCACTTTGAGAAGGCAGTATCTTTAACAACCTGCTCTTCTGACAAAATGTACTGCTCCGTGTAGACATGAGTAGATAAATTGCCTCCTTTGTTGGCGTTTCTTGGTCAATCCTGCTGCTTTGTCTTTACAAAAACTATGCAATTATGTGTTTTTGAGTTTAATTCCAAATAATTGAAAGGATAACACCAAACACCAACTAGAGTTCATATCACTAGCTCAAAGATGACTGATTTAATATTAAGACTCAATAAGCACAATTTACTAAAGCTATAGAGAAAAGATTATAACTATTGATACTGAAAACTAATTTGATCAAAGTCTACATTCATACTAGATAAGATTGCTAATGGACTAAAGGTTGTTGGAGGGGAGGGGGATGAGGAGATGGAGTAACTGGGTGATGGACATTAAGGAGGGCACATGATGTGATGAGCACAGGGTATTATATAAGACTCATGAATCACTGACCTCTATCTATGAAACAAATAATACATTATATGTTAATTAACTGATTATAAATTCAAAATAAAAAAAGGAAAAAATAAAACAGAGAAGGCATTTTAAAATGACATAATTTAAATCTCCATCAATATCATTCATGGTAATATAATAGTATATATTTTTTAAAAATTGCTAAGGGATATAGTTTTTTTAAAGGATTTTATGTATTTATTTATTTATTTATTTATTTGCCAGAGACAGATAGCAAAGCAGAGGCGTGGCAGGCAGAGGGAGAAGGAAGCTTTCTGCTAAGCAAGGAACCTGATGTAGGACTTAATTCCAGGACCCTGGGATCATGACCTGAGCCAAAGGCACTTAACTGACTGAGTCACCCAGGCGTCCCATATACTTTCTTAATATGTTATATAGATAAAGGCAGTTCCTCCTAATATGTGTATATAAGTGTTGATATATATGTAATATATATAAACATATCTATATGTGCATACATATATCTTATGCAAAAAAGGATTTGTATTAAAGTTGAGAATAAGAAAATTGACTACTATCACTTATATTTAATATTTTTGTGAATGTACTAGTTATTGGAATTTATATGAGAAAGCAAGTATAAAAATTGGAAGGGAAGAGACAAAGTTGAAATTGTTTATAATAATATAGTAGAAAAGCTCAAAAGAACCACATAAAAAATTATCACAATCAATAAGAGATTTCAGTAAGGTGGCTGGTGCTAAATCAATATACCAAAATTATATATACATCATATACATTACATTTGTAAAATGCTTGTGAGGAAAGATGTTGGAGAAATATTTTATTTACAATAGCCACACAATCATACCTGTGAATAATCTAAACAAGAAATACAGCAGCTTTTTATGAAGAGATAGTTATAAAGTTACCAAAGGTTTCAAAATGAGACTTGAGTTTTTAGAAAGGAATGCCTTGTTGTTGGATAGACAGACTTAATATTAGAAGAATCTCAACAAATCTTAAAAACAATGCACAAGTGGTGAATCCTGCAGTGTACCGATAGGCTATTCTTCATTAGTGCTAGACAAACTGACTCTAAAATTCATGTGGATAAATTAATCTTTAAAATCAGCTAGGAAATTTTTGAGAAGAAACTAATCAGGTGGACTTGAATACCTAATGATACTCAAGCATATTATGAAACATTATAAATCTTAATAATTAAAGTAATAAAGTACTGATTCAAAAATAGAATTAACAACAAATAAAAAAGAGTCCAGAAACAAATGCAAATATGTATGGGTATTTAGTACATGATAGAAATGTCATTTTATATCAGTCAAGAAAAGGTAGATTAATAATGGGGCTGGGCAATTGGTTAGGCACATTAAAAAAATAAACTTCTATACCAACCTCATTTCTTATACCATAATTTCAATTGAAGCAAATAAATTAAGACTATGAAAGAAGAGAAGAAAGAGGAGAGGAAGAGGAAGAAAAAAACGTATAAAATTATTAGAAGAAATTTGTTTTTCCTTTTTATATTAAAATTATTTTTGAAATGGGAAAGACCTCTATAAATATTAAATAAAAATCACAAGAACTGATACCACCTGTATCAATATAATTAATTGTTAGGCTTGAAAACTAAGACCACATGTGTTAACATAACTTAACTGTTCCATGAAATTCTCACTTAAGAAGATAAGACTAAAAATCAATAAATAATCAATAAATCAAATAAACTAAAAATCAATAAATTCACTGTTTGCTTTTGGAAATTCTTGCGAATCAATTCATCTGGACAGTTTACTCACCTAGTTGAGCAGCTTACATAGTGGGACAATAATGTTCTCACCAAGACCTACTACAATAATACCCTTGCTTTGCTGTATATCATTATGAACTTTGCCCAATTCTGACCAGTGCTCCTCCTTGAAAAATACAACTTATTTGAATATAGACCAAAATACCCTCTGAATACCATTTCCTGACAGCTCCTTTTGAAAGGCCACCAAGTTTTCTCAGGGTCATGTTTTCCTTTGCTATGGTAAGTTTATTAAATTTAGGTTTACTTGATCAAGAAGTTTTTCTGGTAGTCCAATATGGACAATCGATGACCAAAAGCCATTTAAAAACCTGAAATGGAAAACAATGGGCAAAATTCAAAGGAAACTGGTAAAGTGGGGCAATGTTTTGGATACTTATCATAGACAAAATGCTATTTACCTAAATACTGAAGCCCTAACAAATTGATGAGTAAAAAAAAAAAAAGAATTGGAAAGGGTTACATACGTAAAAGAAGTTCACATTCAATGAAAAAAGCTTTAAAATACATGAAAATAAGCTCAACATAAATTATATTACCATAAATGCATATTAAAACTATAAGGAAATTCTATTTTTCACTTTTCAGATTGGCGAAGATTACAAAGTCATGTAGCTGTGGGGAGACAATATTGTTGCAGCTTCTATGGAGTGCAACATGGCAATATTTATTATGATTTTAAATGCATATGGGCTTTGACCGAGGAATTCTACTTCTAGGAATCTGTCTTCCTGTTATATTCTTTTTTTTTTTTTAAAGATTTTATTTATTTATTTGACACAGAAAGAGAGCACAAGCAGGGGGAGCGGCAGGCAGAGGGAGAAGCAGACTCCCCGCTGAGCAGCAGGCAGAGGGAGAAGCAGACTCCCCGCTGAGCAGGAAGCCCAATGCGGGAATGGATACCAGGACCCTAGGACCATGACCTGAGCAGAAGGCAGTCCTTTAACCAACTGAGCCACCCAGGTGCCCCCAGATATATTCCTATAAGTGGAAAAATATATATGTATGAGATTACTCATTTTGGCTATTTCTGGAAATAACAAATGATTAAAACCTTTAAAATATCCATTATATGGTACATGCAATAAAAAGTGACATATTTGAAGATAGCTATTATAAATAGTAAGATATGTCCTAATGTCCAAAGTATGTTAAATTAAAAAATGATTACACAGGAGTATGACTTTTATGCAGTGATTTTAGCAAGAAAGCACATCGATAGTTATTCAAAAGATCTGTGTAAAAGCTGTTGCTACTGAAGTTAACTAAATGGTTTGGAGACAGAAGTAGCTTCCCCCACAAACTCTTTTGAACCCTTTGTCTGAAAATATGCATTTATCATTAACCCTCCCTTCATCCTAATGAATTAGCAAAAGGGAACTTTTTCAGTAAAAACTCTGTAAGAGATTATAACATTGAATAATTTCACTTTGAAACTTTAATGGAGTATAATAAATTTAAAGGGAACAAGAGATCTTTTTTTCTACTTCTGCATGGTGGACAGAGGGCACAGGCACACTGAGAGTGCAGAGAAGGGAGGCTACTCCCATCGAGCACATTTGCAGCAGTGTCAGTACCCAGGTGGAGACTGATGAATTCATGGGGCTGAGTGCACTGGTAGGCATCCGAAAAATTTATCCATGGATCCCAGAAAAGAGAGATCTCAGCAGGAGAATGGTAAGAAGGTGAATTCACCTTTATGCTATCAAGACTGTTTATGAATGGATGGAATTCCTCAACCCTACCTAGGGTAACCCCTGAAACTGGGGAGACATGGCAGGAGACTGGAGGTTTTGTAAAAGCAAGTTTAAGTATAGTGTTAATGCTTGTGTTACTTGAGCATCAATTTGGTTCAGGGATAGAGTGTCATGGTAGGGCACATAGAGTAACAAATTATAATTATTTTCAAGTAATTTTTAACAATAGAAAAATGTATGTCAGAATTATCTAGGAGCTCATGCTTGTGGCCAAGTCCTCAGATATCAGGGCATTTTAAAACAATTAATAAAAAATGTCTCCTACATATACCACATCTTCTTTATCCAATAAAAAAAAAAAAAATGTCTCCTACAGTCAAAAGAAGCACACGATAAACTTAAGGATATTATTGTTTCTAAACCAAATGTTCAAGATTGAGTTCCACACAAGTTGTTTCTGAATAACTCCCCTTCACTGAAGAAGGAATGGTTAGTAGTAGGAGTTATAGGAAACAAACAGATGGCATTTAAATATTTCATCAGTTTCCCACTCCCGCCTACTTATTCAACTTTATTTTACTTTTATGTTCACTATTCTACCAACACCAATGCTCCTTGCTTCAGTCATACTATTCTTCCAAGTCCTTGTTCAAAGTCATTTTGCCCTAGGAGTGTGGCTGCCAGTAGCCTCTGGAACCCTTCCTCCCAGTAAGCTCTGTTCGCTGGAGATCCAGAACAAGCAGCTGGAGGAGTGTCTACAAAGCTGCCCAATACCACAGGAGCAGCACATTCCTCCACTGTCCCTTTGCACCACAAGTCTGCATAATATTAGGGCTTAAAACAAACAGTACCCTAGGAAGATTATTAGTTTGGAAAATCAAACAATAAACAACGAGAAATTAATTAATTCCCTATCAGGTAAACACTATGTTAACATTGAAGCATAATGTGAAGAATTAGATGAAGTGATAATTTTAGCCTATAGTCAATTTTGTTTTTCTAAATTACTTCAGTATTTATTGCCTCTACCACTCTTCAAATTAAAGGCAAACAAGTGCTTTTAATTTTTTTTGTTGTTTTGTATTTGCTCGATTTATATTTGTGGCTTATTTCACATGCCAGTTTTCTGTGGAAAACCTTTTGAACTAATAAGATTAAATTTTTCTTTTAAGCATATTGTATTGAAAAAAATGCTTTTATGCAGAAAGTATACAGAGAATAATACTTCTTATTGGTAAATTCTGACCTAATTCTTTATTAAGTGGTCTCCATTCATCATAGACACTACATGAACTGGATCTGTGTCCTGATTTGAAACACATATCCTCTGAACTTGGGTGAAAGTGTTCTCCAAAATGCATCACCTGGAACCTCAGAATGTGTCCTTATTTAGAAATGAGAAGGCCATGGGAAGATATACTGACAAGAAAGTCATGTGAACACAGAGGCAGAGATTGGCGATAGGTGTATAAGACAAGGAACACAAGCAACCACCACATGCAAGGACAGAAGCATGAGACAGTTTTTGTCTTACAGTCTTCAATTCAGACTTCTGTTGTCCAGAACTGTGAAAGTATCAATTTCTGTTTTAAATGAACTGATTTGGGGTCCTTTGTTACAACAGCCCTAACAGAATAAGACAGATTTTGGTCCCAGAGAGTTGGGTACTGCTGTAACGAAATACCTAAAACTATGGAAGTGGCTTTGGATTTGGGTATGGGTAGGGGAACCTCTAGAAAAAGCCCATGTTATCTTGAAGAGAAGATTGGTAGAAATATGGATGTTAAATGTGGTTCTGGTAAAGGAGCAGGTGAAAGTGAAGACAATGGTAGAGAAAGTTTCTATCATCTTAGAGAATATATGAACAGAATGCTCATCAGAAAGAATGCCATTTGCGAGAACATGGATGGAACTAGAAGGTATTATGCTTAGCGAAATAAGTCAACCGGAGAAAGACAACTATCATATGATCTCCCCGATATGAGGAAGTGGAGATGCAATGTGGGGGGGGGATTGGGGTGTAGGAAAAGAAAAGATGAAACAAGATGGGATTGGAAGGGAGACAAATTATAAGTGACTTTTAATCTCACAAAACAAATTGAGGGTTGCTGGGGGGAGGGGGGTCCAGAGACGGGGGTGGGGTTATGGACATTGGGGAGGGTATGTGCTATGGTGAGTGCTGTGAAGTGTGTAAACCTGGCCATTCACAGACCTGTATCCCTGGGGATAAAAATACATTATATGTTTATTAAAAAATTAAAAAAAAAAGAATGGCAGTTGATGTATGGTTATTAGAGATGCTTTAGTGAGTTTTCTGAAGGAAATAAGAGACATGTTAGTGGACCCTGGAGGAAAGGTGATTCTTGATTCTTGTTATTAAGTGGCAGAAAGCTTATTTGAATTGTGTTCTAGTGTTGGGTGGAAAGTAGAAATTGTGGGTGATGACCTTGGATATGTAGCTGAGGAGATTTCTAAGCAAAGTATGTAAAGTGTGGCTTGATTTCTCCTCACCGTATATTGTACAATGAAAGGGGAGAGAGATGAATTGAGAAACAAACTATAAAGCAAAAAGGAACCAGAGTTTGATTTGGAAAATCCTCAGCTATTCATATTATAAAAAGCATAAAGCTTTCACTGGAGAGAACTTGAAGACTGAACAACATTTTGGTGAAGAAATTAGGTGTGTGACTCATGGATCCAGTGGACACTCTCAGTAAAAGTTAGGAATAGAGATGGGATTACCCAGAAAGAACCTGTAGAAAATTACCCAAGAAAAGAACCTGTGGAATAACCCATGGAAAATCCTGCTAATTGTGTACATCCTTTTGATGTACATGGAAGATGGACAGCATTTTTGGAATCTTATTAATGTTTTTTTATCAACAGAAATACTAATAACCTGGACTGAAAGGGACAGAAGGAAGAATGACTCTGAGTGTGGCCCAGAGACCATGCCAGTGGGAGACTTTGACAGGCCCAGAGAGTAAAATGTCCAGTCACAGAGGATTATTCTCAGGCCTTAAAACTTAATGGAACTTCCCCTGCTGAGTTGTGAACTTGCTTTGCACCAGTGAACACTTTATTCCTTCCATGTTCTTCCTTTCAGAATAAGAATATCTGTTGTAGACTTTCCCACCTTATTTTGGAAGCAGACAACTTGTCTTCCAGTTCTACATGTCCACAGCCAAGGAAGAATTTTACCCTAGGATAGATCATACTCAGTCTCAACCATACTTGACACCAAATGATAGGATGTAGTGTTAATACAGGAATGGATTAAGAATTTCGGGGATGTTGGGGTGGGATGAATGTCTTACATGTGGGATAGATGTGAATTTGGGGGAGACAGAGATCATACTACATGTGGTTGAGTAGTATCCGCCTCTAAAATTCACATCTGCCTGGAACCTAAGAATGTGACCATATTTGGAGATAGGATTTTTGCAGATGTAATTGGTTAACATAAAATGAGGCCATATAGGATAGGGTAGGCTCTAAATCCAATAACTGGAGTATTTACAAGAAGGTCGTGTGAAGGTAGAGGCAGAGATTGGAGTGGTACATCTAGAAACAAAGAACACCAAGGATTGCCAGTAACCACCAAAAACTAGAAGAGAAGCATGAGACAATTTCTCTGTCATCAGGACTTCCAGAAGGCATCAACCTTATCAACACCTTGAATTAACACTTCTAGCATCCGTAACTATGAAAGAATGAATTTCTGTTGTCTTAAGCCATTCAGCCTGTGATACTCTGTTATGGCATCCCCAGGAAACTGTCATACGCTCTAAAAGAACATATGCCATATGTGCATTTTTTTATATTCAATTTAATTTTATTGTAATGCTAAAATTTTTGCCTCTGCTGACTACCATTATTGAGAGCAACTAACATTTATTGAACATTTCTGAATTTTCAGGCAGTATGCATTAATGATCTTCACAACTACTATGAAACAGGCATTATCCCTAGTTTACAGATTAGGACATTCTAATCTGTATGGAGGGCTTATAGGATTAAGTAGGAGAATCAATATTTAAACATTTTATTTATGTTTATTAATCATGTTTTACGATTAATATCTATTTAACTCCCATGTTTATAATCTACCTATTAATTTATAAGGAGAAAAAATGAATTATGCTAACATATAACAAGATTTTAACTCACACAGAACAAGGAAAAGAGCACTCATCCTTTATAGTGTGCAGTCTATATGTATTTAATTTTCCTCTCCAACCCTGCAAGATGTTGCCCAATGTGTCATCCATTAGGATGAGCTTACAAATTCACTTAGAAGTGCGAGCACATTCAAGTGTGCCATATAGTCAATTCCTTTTTCAATGAACCTTCTCTCTGACACCACAAAGCTTTTATGTTTAACAAGTCTAATGACAATACCATTACATCAGGTATTGACCAAAACTTGCAAATAGAAGAGCGATAAGGAGGTTCTCCTAAACATGTTATTACAAAGTGGAAGCAGTTGAACACATGCGTTACTCTTTTTTAAGTAGAATTTGCCTTTTGCTCTATATTAGTTCATACTTATGAACTTTAATGACACTGATTTATAGCAGAGTAAATCTTATGTTTTAAAAAGTGTCTCTATGAATCAATGAAACAAGATGGGATTGGGAGGGAGACAAGCCATAAGTTACTCTTAATCTCACAAAACAAACTGAGTTGCTGGGGGGAGGGGGTTTGGCAGAAGGGAGGTGGGGTTATGGACATTGGGGGGTGCTGTGAAGTGTGTAAACCTGGCGATTCACAGACCTGTACCCCTGGGGATAAAAATATATGTTTATAAAAAATAAAAAATTAAGAAAAAAAAAGTGTCTCTATTATAATGATGCTACCAACTATAGTGCTGTGACAAGTCGTTAAAAGTAAAATAGGAATGTTTGGGTTAAGAAGAAGGATCGTGTGGCTTATTTCAAGTTTCAGCAGCATCCAGCACCAGAATGCAGACCTGCTAAGTATGGTAGGGGAACAAAGGACTGGAAAGGCTTCTGAGGGAGAACTTATTTTAAAGAATAAGAATCCTCTATTAATAAAACTTCAGCTCTAAGATGGGAGATGTTTTAGTTTGTTAAGGCTTCCATAACAAAGTAACACAAGTTGGGTGGCTTAGTGCAACAGAAATTTATTTTCTCAGACTTTTGGAGATTGAAAATTTGAGATCACTATGCCAGCAAGGTTGATTTCTTCTAAGACCTCCCTCCTTGGCTTGTGAACAGCCATCTTCTTCCTGTATCTTCACATGGCCTTCTATCTGTATGTGTCTGTGTCCAGATTTCCTACAAGGACATCCGTCATATTGGGATAAGGCCAACACTAGTGACCTCATTTTACCTTAAGCCTTTAAATAGTCACATCTGAAGTACTTGGGGTTAGAACTTCAACATATAAATTTTGGGGAGATATAATGTGACTCACAATAGGAGAGATGATTCTAAGTACTATACTGTACTTGTCAAAACATTAGTCCCTAAGCCAGATGCCCATAGATTTATGTGTAATTCCTCTGAAGGGTTTGAGAGATGAAGATTATAAAACACTGTAATAGCCCTGTGACAAAACATAACAGCAAAAGTGAGTGAAGCATTCCTTACTTCATCATTGACCATAGTGCCTGTGGAAAATGCACTGGGTTCAGAATGTTAGAAATGCTGAAGGAATAAAAATTTCCACTGACTTTAGCAAGACTTAGCTTTCAATTTTCCTCCCATAACTATTGCTAAATCTGGTTAGTTAATGAATGTCTGATAAACCATGGATTTAGTACTGTGGGCCCTGAGTCATGTTCTATGATTAGCACACCTTCAATTTTTCATACTTTTTAAGAATTCATTCAGTGAAAGTTCTCTGAAAAAACTGGATTTTACTTGCCCATCCTCAATTTTTTTTTTTTTTTTGTAAAATATTTAAGCATCTTGCTATCCACAAAATCATCACGGCTGTTTCTATATTTCAATAAAAGGCTTGAGCTAATGGCTCTTTTTTTCTTCTTCCAAAAAGAACCACATTGGCTCCATTTCATGAGGTCTCCATTTCAGCAGGGCTGCAAGTTTCTGGCAAAGGAAGAAGCAGCAATAATGTCCACAAAAAAAGTGCTAGCAGCAGCAAAGAGATTGGTAAATGTGATGCCAGTGCCTGATGGAGACAGTTCAGCTATGGGAACAGAGTGTGAGTCAAAGTGCCTTCCTACAGTTTTCAAACAGAGTGGTCCTGGCAATAGACATTCCTCTGTGAAACTGAATCTGGAGAAGAGAAAGAGGGTAGAATCCATGTGGTTGGTTATAGGCTTCATCGGTGAGTATATATAAAGTAAACTTTGGGAATAAAGGTATGTTTTAGGATACTTTAATAGGGACTGAAATTTCACTGACAGCAAGATGAGGAGACATTGCTATAAAAAGGCTATTATTACTAATATGACCTAGGGCAGCAACTTTGTATGATTACTATGAATGATGCTTTCTAGAGCTGTGTTCTAGGGGTACCATTCTGCCAAAATTCTGCCATATTCTATATTCTATATTCTGCCATATTACATATTCATAGTATATTCCACAGGTATGGTTCTATCTGGAACTGTCAGTGCAACTGCTCATGTCTGTGAAATATGACCTAATTTTAAGTACTAATTTGGGTTGCCCTTAAGAAACACCTTATAGAGGTGCCTGGGTGGCTCAGTGGGTTAAAGTCTCTGCCTTTGGCTCAGTTTGTGATCTGGGGTCCTGCGATTGAGCCCCGCATTGGGCTCTCTGTTCAACAGGGAGCCTTCTCCCCCACCCCCTGCCTGCCTCTCTGCCTACTTATGATCTCTGTCAAATGAATAAATAATTTTTTTTTTTTATAGAAACACCAGGCGCCTGGGTGGCTCAGTGGGTTAAGCCGCTGCCTTCTGCTAGTGTCATGATCTCAGGGTCCTGGGATTGAGTCCCGCATTGGGCTCTCTGCTCAGCAGGGAGCCTGCTTCCCTCTTTCTCTCTCTGCCTGCTTTTCCGTCTACTTGTGATCTCTCTCTGTCAAATAAATAAATAAAATCTTAAGAAAGAAAGAAAGAAAGAAACACCTTAGATGTACATGTCAATTTTTCTAGTTTACAATATATTTTCACATGTATAATTACATTTTTATCTTTTTAACCTTCATAAACTCTATTAGGTAAACATATAATTTATATCTAATGGGAAAGAAATTCAGGAATTATTTTGCTATTTCTATGATAATATATTGCAATAGCATAATTTCTATGCCATTCTAAGTGCTCAATAAATATCTGATAACCACCCTAAAGATACAAACGTAGTGATCCAAAGGGGCACGTGCACCCGAATGTTTATAGCAGCAATGTCCACAATAGCCAAACTATGGAAAGAACCTAGATGTCCATC